>NW_013909371.1:0-372 GCF_000517525.1 Limulus polyphemus | reverse complement strand
TGTCTTCTTATTGACATACACAGTATTGTTAAATCGTGTGTCTTCTTATTGACAGTACACAGTATCGTACTTTCAATAAGAAGACACAAGATTTAACGATACTGTGTTAAGAAGACGCAAGATTTAACAATACTGGGTGACAGTACACAGTATCGTTATAGCTTGTGTCTTCTTATTGACAGTACACAGTATCGTTAAATCTTGTGTCTTCTTATTGACAGTACACAGTATAGTTAAATCTTGTGTCTTCTTACTGAGAGTACACAGTATTTTTAAATCTTGTGTCTTCTTATTGACAGTACACAGTATCCTTAAATCTTGTGTTTTCTTATTGACATTAAACAGTAACGTAAAATCTTATGTCTTCTTATT
>NW_013909370.1:0-236 GCF_000517525.1 Limulus polyphemus | reverse complement strand
CGGTACTAGATAAACATTCACACATATTTCCAGTGAACTCAGGTACGGTACTAGATAAACATTCACACATACTTCCAGTGTAATCAGGTACGGTACTAGATAAACATTCACACATACTTCCAGTGAAATCAGATACGGTACTAGATAAACATTCACACATACTTCCAGTGAAATCAGGTACGGTACTAGATAAACATTCACACATACTTCCAGTGAAATCAGGTACGGTACTAGAT
>NW_013909369.1:0-271 GCF_000517525.1 Limulus polyphemus | reverse complement strand
TGCAGTACACATATGCTTTCAAGAAAAGCCAATAAAGAGTAACATAAACGACCACAAAGTCGCAAAATGATAATAGAAGGCTAGAATTTGCATGTAAATACGCAAGTATGCAACGAACGTTCATACAAATTGGAGATGATCCGTCCAAATGGAACGACGTACTGGTACAAACGCAAACCTTCCATATCTCCTTTAAAACAAACAGTAGGAAGGTAAAACTCTGCATATTACTACGCAACGTTAAAGTGTACCTACATACCAAATTTGGTGA
>NW_013909368.1:0-429 GCF_000517525.1 Limulus polyphemus | reverse complement strand
AGTACATTAGTAAATAAACTGGAGTCTTTATCGTATTCATTAGAGGTCAAGTCGCCATTACTTTAGTAAATAAACTGGAGTCTTTATCGTATTCAGTACGTACAGGTCAAGTCGCCATTACTTTAGTAAATAAACTGGAGTCTTTATCGTATTCAGTACACGTCAAGTTACCAGTACATTAGTAAATATACTGGAGTCTTTATCCTATTCAGTAGAGGTCAAGTTACCAGTACTTTTAAAGACTCCAGTTTATTTACTAATACGATTAAGACTCCAGTTTATATACTAATGTACTGGTAATTTGACCTCTAATGAATACGACATTAGAGGTCAAGTTACCAGTACATTAGTATATAAACTGGAGTCTTTATCGTATTCAGTACAGGTTAAGTTACCAGTACATTAGTAAATAAACTGGAGTCTTTATCG
>NW_013909367.1:0-236 GCF_000517525.1 Limulus polyphemus | reverse complement strand
CGTGGAAACCTATACTGAGCTAGTAAAGAAAGATGTGATTAAAATACTGGTGAATGTGAAAACCTATACTGAGCAGTAAAGAACGATGTGATTAAAATACTGGTGAATGTGGAAAACTATACTGAGCTAGTGAAGAAAGATGTGATTAAAATACTGGTGAATGTGTAAACCTATACTGAGCTAGTAAAGAAAGATGTGATTAAAATACTGATGAATGTGGAACACTATACTGAGCT
>NW_013909366.1:0-236 GCF_000517525.1 Limulus polyphemus | reverse complement strand
GGGCCTCGCCACCGTCAGATGATGCTTCCTCCCCATCCAGTTCCGTGGAGGACGCCTCTTCGTCAGTCTCCTCACCTTCCGTCTCAGAACCGCCCAGTCCAGCCATCGATGTGGACACCTCCTCCAAACCATCGACTGTCGTTTCTCCATCCCCTCCAGTGATCCGGAAACGACATATTCCGGTAGCAGTGCCTCCCCTCCGTGCTGAACTTTGTGCTGTGGCATACCGGTCTTCC
>NW_013909365.1:0-237 GCF_000517525.1 Limulus polyphemus | reverse complement strand
AACAGTGGGGAACAGTATAGACTTCAGATTTGTAGCTGGAGTGATTATCTGTGAACAGTATAGACTTCAGGTCAGTAGCTGGAGTGTTTACCTGTGACCAGTAGGGAACAGTATAGACTTCAGGTCAGTAGCTGGAGTGATTATCTGTGATCAGTAGGGAACAGTATAGACTTTAGGTCAGTAGCTGGAGTGATTATCTGTGAACAGTAGGGAACAGTATAGACTTCAGGTCAGTAG
>NW_013909364.1:0-236 GCF_000517525.1 Limulus polyphemus | reverse complement strand
TACACTGATGAGTGTTCTAATATAAAGTGTACAATGATGAGTGTTCTAATGTAAAGAGTACACTGATGAGTGTTCTAATATAAAGTGTACATCGATGAGTGTTCTAATATAAAGTGTATACTGATGAGTACTCTAAAATAAAGTATACACTGATGAGTGTTCTAATACAAAGTGTACAGTGATAAGTGTTCTAATGTAAAGTGTACACCGATGAGTGTTCTAATATAAAGTGTACA
>NW_013909363.1:0-236 GCF_000517525.1 Limulus polyphemus | reverse complement strand
AACTTGTTTTACCTCTTGAACTAACATAGTTCTATTCCAAACACAACTTGTTTTATTTCTTCAACTAACATAGTTCTATTCCAAACACAACTTGTTTTACCTCTTGAACTAACATAGTTCTATCCAAACACAACTTGTTTTACCTCTTGAACTAACATAGTTCTATTCCAAACACAACTTGTTTTATTCCTTCAACTAACATAGTTCTATTCCAAACACAACTTGTTTTATTCTTC
>NW_013909362.1:0-236 GCF_000517525.1 Limulus polyphemus | reverse complement strand
CCATACAGTAACTAACAATGGTACCTCACCATAACTAACAATAGAGCCATACAGTAACTAACAATGGTACCTCGCCATAACAACAATAGAGCCATACAGTAACTAACAATGGTACCTCGCCATAACTAACAATAGAGCCATACAGTAACTAACAATGGTACCTCACCATAACTAACAATAGAGTCATACAGTAACTAACAATGGTACCTCGCCATAACTAACAATAGAGCCATACA
>NW_013909361.1:0-403 GCF_000517525.1 Limulus polyphemus | reverse complement strand
CTGTAATAGCTCTTACATCTCCCTGGAAACTGTTCTTCTCTTTAATTTATATTGTAATAGCTCTTACATCTCTGGGGACTGTTCTTGTCTTTAATTTATATTGTAGGTACAAGAACAGTCTCGAGAGATGTCAGAGCTATGTATGAGCTATAACATAAAAAGTTAAATTTCATGGGACTGTTCTTGTCTTTAATTTATAATGTAATAGCTCTTAAATCTCTCGGGACTTTTATTATCTTTAATTTATATTGTAATAGCTCATAAGGAGCTCAGGAGTGTTCTTTTCGTTAATTTACATTGTAATAGCTCTTACATCTGTCGGACTGTTCTTGTCTTTAACTTATATTGTAATAGCTCTTACATATTTCGGGACTGTTCTTGTGTTTAATTTATATTGTAATAG
>NW_013909360.1:0-236 GCF_000517525.1 Limulus polyphemus | reverse complement strand
TAAGCTGTTAATAACCAGGTTGTCATTGTTACATATTGTACATCCAAAGTATAAGCTGTTAATAATCAGGTTGTCATTGTTACATATTGTACATCCAAAGTATAAGCTATACTCTGTTAATAATCAGGTTGTCATTGTTACATATTGTACATCCAAAGTATAAGCTATACTCTGTTAATAATCGGGTTGTCATTGTTACATATTGTACATCCAAAGTATAAGCTATACTATGTTAA
>NW_013909359.1:0-235 GCF_000517525.1 Limulus polyphemus | reverse complement strand
AAAGCTACTGTATACTTCCACATTGTTCTTATTAGTGTCACCTTAAGTTTAAAGCTACTGTATACTTCCACATTGTTCTTATTAGTGTCACCTTAAGTTTCAAGTTACTGTATACTTCCACATTGTTCTTATTAGTGTCTCCTTAAGTTTCAAGTTACTGTATATTTCCACATTGTTCTTATTAATGTCTCCTTAAGTGTCAAGTTACTGTATGCTTCCACATTGTTCTTATTAA
>NW_013909358.1:0-234 GCF_000517525.1 Limulus polyphemus | reverse complement strand
TTCCAACAACTTTTCTGGATACCAGCCTTTCCTGCTGTGACACCTCCCCTGTGTTGAAGTTTCCAGCATTGAGCTCTCTTGTGCCCAAGTTTATTACAGTGCCAGCAAAGTCCCTCAAACCTCTCTGAAAGCTGACCTTTTCTGGCCTTGAATCCAGATGACTGTACCAACCTCGGTACCTTTGTGCTGGACCTAACGTAGGATTCAAATTCGAGAGCTCTGGCCATTGCATTC
>NW_013909357.1:0-236 GCF_000517525.1 Limulus polyphemus | reverse complement strand
CTTTAGCAGCTGATGTTTCCACTAGTGACTTCTTTAGCAGCTGATGTTTCCACTAGTGACTTCTTTAGCAGCTGGTGTTTCCTCTAGTGACTTCTTTAGCAGCTAGTGTTTCCACTAGTGACTTCTTTAGCAGCTGATGTTTCACCAGTGATTTATTTAGCAGCTGATGTTTCCTCTAGTGACTTCTTTAGCAGCTGGTGTTTCCTCTAGTGACTTACTTATTAGTTGGTGTTTCC
>NW_013909356.1:0-235 GCF_000517525.1 Limulus polyphemus | reverse complement strand
TATATGTTACCTTTTATTAAGACACTATGATGATGTATTGTACACATCATATCTTTTATTAAGACACTATGATGATGTATTATACACATCATACCTTTTATTAAGACACTATGATGATGTATTATACATATAATACCTTTTATTAATACACTATGATGATGTATTATACATATCATACCTTTTATTAAGACACTATGATGATGTTTATAGTATTTTAGCACTTGTGTATAAAGTT
>NW_013909355.1:0-234 GCF_000517525.1 Limulus polyphemus | reverse complement strand
CATTTGATGATATGGAAGTACATAACGGCTAACTAACTGATGCTACAGATAGATAGATAATTATATAACAGCCAACCATCTTTAACCAATCAATTGATTATATGGAAGTACATGACGGCTAACTAACTGATGTTACAGATAGATACATAATTATATAACAGTCAACCATATTTAAGCAATCATTTGATTATATGGAAGTACATGACGACTAGCGAATTGATGTTACAGAAAGAC
>NW_013909354.1:0-207 GCF_000517525.1 Limulus polyphemus | reverse complement strand
ACGTATATGTTAATGTAGGTACGTGTGTGAATGTGTTTCTTTATATACTAGTGGTCAGATGGTCGTCTTGTATGTATATGTTAATGTAGGTACGTGTGTGAATGTGTTTGAATGTGTTTCATGTATACTAGTGGTCAAATGGTTGTCTTGTATGTATATGTTAATGTAGGTACGTGTGTGAATGTGTTTCTTTATATACTAGTGGTC
>NW_013909353.1:0-236 GCF_000517525.1 Limulus polyphemus | reverse complement strand
TTTAAATCTTGTGTCTTCTTATTGACAGTACACAGTATTGTTAAATCTTGTGTCTTCTTATTGACAGTACACAGTATCGTAAAATCTTGTGGTTTGTCAGTGATAGTACACAGTAGCATTAAATCTTTTGGCTTGTTATTGACAGTACAAAGTGTTGTTAAATCATGTGTCTACTTATTGACAGTACACAGTATTGTTAACTCTTGTGTCTTCTTATTGACAGTACACAGTATTGT
>NW_013909352.1:0-366 GCF_000517525.1 Limulus polyphemus | reverse complement strand
ACTGAAAGAGTTGATGATGGTGATGTGGAACCAAATATAGATATCAAAGCAGAACAGGAGAAAGACCAAGATTTGAAGCCAGTGATTGATTTTCTAAAAGCAAGTGTTTTGCACCCTGCTTTGAGAAGATGTCTAGTCTAAGCCCTGTGACAAATAACTATTGGGCACAATGGGACCAGCTGAGGCTTGAAGATGGTATTTTTGTCCAGAGATGGGAAACTGCAGATGGGAAAGTGGCAATGGAACCAGTTGAGGCTTGAAGATGGTATTCTTCTCCGGAGATGAAAAAGTGACGACCTGGCAAACGGTTATACCGAGAAAGTTACGGGAAGTTGTGTTGCGTCAGTTCCATGATACTGTAACAGG
>NW_013909351.1:0-236 GCF_000517525.1 Limulus polyphemus | reverse complement strand
TCAAAAACACCTAGGTGTAGCTCTAGTTACCGAATGTGTAACCCCCATACTCATCTTTAGCGTTATTTGGTACAACAACTCCACGAACACCTAGGTGTAACTCTAGTTACAGAATTTATAACCATCATACTCATCTTTAGCTTTACTTGGCACAACTACTCCATGAACACCTAAGTGTAACTATAGTTACCGAATTTATAACCACCATACTCATCGTTAGCGATATTTGGTACAAA
>NW_013909350.1:0-204 GCF_000517525.1 Limulus polyphemus | reverse complement strand
CAATAAGAAGACACACGATTTAGCAATACTGTGTACTATCTATAAAAAGACCCAAGGTTTAACGATACTAAGTACTGTCAATAAGAAGACACAAGATTTAAAGATACTGTGCACTGTCAATGTACTGTCAATAACTAGACACAAGATTTAACAATACTGTGTACTGTCAATAAGAGGAAACAAGATTTAACGATACTGTGTACT
>NW_013909349.1:0-236 GCF_000517525.1 Limulus polyphemus | reverse complement strand
TTCATATGGAGGGATGATTTTATGTTTTGTATTTGTCATATGGAGGAATGGTTTGATGTATTTGTCATATGGAGGGATGGTTTTATGTTTTGTATTTGCCATATGGAGGGATGGTTTTGTATTATGTATTTGTCATATGGAGGGATGGTTTTATGTTTTGTATTTTTCATATGGAGGGATGGTTTTATGTTTTGTATTTGTCATATGGAGGGATGGTTTTATGTTTTGTATTTGTC
>NW_013909348.1:0-513 GCF_000517525.1 Limulus polyphemus | reverse complement strand
TGTATTTCAAGATGATGATGATTTGATATTGCTGCAAAAGTATATATATGGCATATGAACATATTAGAGAGTTTGAGAAAGTATAATCTATTTAGCAACAATATCACACTGAAGATATTTTTGTAACTTTGTTGTTTCAATATACAGAATTTAAAAAGTACAAATACTGTTGTTTAAGTAGTAAGTTACTGGAAGTATTTATAAATGATGCTCCATTTTTAAATATTTTTTCAATGTAAAACAAAGATTTAAAAATCACAAACGCCACTTTCATATAATTCAATTTATATTTTTTTTTCAAATATTAACTTTAAATACATTTTTAAAAACTGAAAGTGTTTCAAACTGACAAATTATAAATGAAAGTAATCATATTTTTTTATTTTTTTTCAGTAGATCTTGACTGTAAGAAATAAACACTAGTAAATAAACAAAAAGTTTGAAAACCAGGTGTTACAGAATGTTTGTTCTAGGTGGGTTACATGGGTGTATACAAAGTTATGATTAGGAAAG
>NW_013909347.1:0-236 GCF_000517525.1 Limulus polyphemus | reverse complement strand
TAACACTAATAAAGATCATTGTTTAAGAATACCGTTTGTGGATTCATTTTAAAGTATATTGTTTATAACACTAATAAAGATCATTGTTTAATTCAATTATTATTCTTAACTTTGTTTAACGCAAACTGGAGTTTATTATGAGACAATTCTATAAACGTAAATGAAACCACTACCTACATCTCCAGAATGTAAATTTATCAGTTCAATATTTCACTATTACAGCTTTGTCAGGAGCT
>NW_013909346.1:0-235 GCF_000517525.1 Limulus polyphemus | reverse complement strand
TAGGTGCACCATGTTTCTCTATCTAACACACAAGCAACGTGTCAAGTGTTAGGTGCACTACGTTTCTCTATCTAACACACAAGTAACGTGTCAAGTGATAGGTGCACCATGTTTCTCTATCTAACACACAAGCAACGTGTTAAGTGATAGGTTCACCATGTTTCTCTATCTAACACACAAGCAACGTGTCAAGTGATAGGTTCACGATGTTTCTCTATCTAACACACAAGCAACG
>NW_013909345.1:0-234 GCF_000517525.1 Limulus polyphemus | reverse complement strand
TATTACTCTAGTGGTTTAACATTAAATTACATATATATGAAGTTATCTCCTATCTTATGTAGTATTACTCTAGTGGTTTAACATTATATTACATATATATAAAGTTATCTCCTATCTTATGTAGTATTACTCTAGTGGTTTAACATTATATTACATATATATAAAGTTATCTTCTATCTTATGTAGTATTACTCTAGTGGTTTAACATTAAATTACATATATATATGAAGTTAT
>NW_013909344.1:0-235 GCF_000517525.1 Limulus polyphemus | reverse complement strand
AAAGACCGAATCAACTTTAGAGTTGTTAGAGAAAGATAGAATCAGCTTGGGAGTTGTTAGAGAAAGACAGAATCAGCTTGAGAGTTCTTAAAGAAAGATGAAATCAGCTTGGGAGTTGTTAATGATAGACAGAATCAACTTGAGAGTTGTTAAAGAAAGACCGAATCAACTTGAGAGTTATTAGAGAAAATAGAATCAGCTTGGGAGTTGTAAGAGAAAGACCGAATCAACTTGA
>NW_013909343.1:0-424 GCF_000517525.1 Limulus polyphemus | reverse complement strand
CATTGAATTATTTTTCTAAATCTGAAATTTATACGTGTTTTTTGTGCTTACGGCTGTCCAATAATGTAAGAAACTATTAGTTCTAAGCTATTGAGCCAATGTATTGTTGCAACCTATTGTTTCATTTTTTTTAATTTAGATGTTTTCTGGAAGACACATAACGTTAAGGTATAGAAAGTGCGTGAAAGTTAAAACCTAGAAGCTTCGTGGAGTATCTTGAAACAAGAGCACAATATAAATATGAGTTATTAGTAATGATTGAGAGAAATGTAAGTGTAATACTGTTCGTCGGATTTTCTCCTTTCTTCGCGGAAGGTTCAAAAGAATTGGTTTGGGTTCCGTTAGTCCTTAGAACAACAGTTGTATGGTCCGTGGACAATACGGATAAAGTTTTTAGAAGGTGATCAACAAGTCAGTTCTTGCA
>NW_013909342.1:0-236 GCF_000517525.1 Limulus polyphemus | reverse complement strand
AATGTCGAAAATATCTAGTCTAAGAAGGCCTAAAAAGACTGTTATGAAAGTCGACAAAATCGAGTGGACGAAAACTAAAAACATGTTTTCAAAGTCAACAAAATCTAGTGGAAAACGAACTAAAAGGAACCATATCAATGTTAACAAAATATGGAGGAAGTAAGACTAAAAGACCGTTATAACAGTCGACAAAATATAGTGGAAAACTGACTAAAACGACCCATATAAATGTCAAC
>NW_013909341.1:0-236 GCF_000517525.1 Limulus polyphemus | reverse complement strand
ATCTTCAGATGTAGCACTATTGTTTACCTCTTGATTTGTTAAATTGTGTGTATCTAGACCCGAAGGACAGGACTTATATTTAGATGCAGCACTACTGTTTACCCCTTCATTTGTTAAATTGTGTGTATCTAGACCTGAAGGACAGGACTTATCTTCAGATGCAGCACTATTGTTTACCTCTTCATTTGTTAAATTGTGTGTATCTAAACCTGAAGGACAGGACTTATCTTCAGATG
>NW_013909340.1:0-603 GCF_000517525.1 Limulus polyphemus | reverse complement strand
TATAGTGGAAGGAGGACTAAAAAGACCGTTATTAAAGTTAACAAAATCTAGTGCAAGAAAGGACTAAAAATACAATTAAGAAAGTCATTAAAATCTAGTGTAAGAAAGAATAAAAAGACCGTTATATGTAAAAAAAAATCTTTCTAAGAAGGCTTTAACTGTCTTTTTTTTTTTTCGACTTTGATAACGGTCTTTTCAGTCTTTTTTACACTATATTTTAATAACTTTTATAATGGACTTTTTAGTCCTTCTTAAACTAGATTTTTTCGACTTGGATAACAGTATTTTTTGCCCTATTTCCACTTGATTTTCTTGACTTTGATAACGGGTTTTTAGTTTTTTTTGCACTAGATTTTATCGACTATCATCTAGTCTATGATGGCCTAAAAAGACAGTTATGAACGTCGACAAAATCTAGCAGAAGAAAAACTAAAAACACGTTTTCAAAGTCAACAAAATCTGATGGAAAACGGACTAACGGACCGTTATCACGGTCAACAAAATCTAGTGGAAGGAGGACTAAAAGATGAATATAACAGTCGACAAAATATAGTGGAAGAAGGACTAAAATGACCGTCATTAAAGTTAACAAAATCTTGGATA
>NW_013909339.1:0-245 GCF_000517525.1 Limulus polyphemus | reverse complement strand
GTTGTGTCTGTTCGAATGTTAAAGGGAGAGATAATGAAGTGTTGTGTATTTGTTCGATTAAAGGGAGAGAAATGATATGTAAGTTTTAGTGATATATAATATTCTAACACAATCACGAGTTAGAACAGACACCAAATGGTAAAATTTGTTAATGGAATCACACTCATAATTTCTTCATGATAACCAATAATATGGAATTTAATTTACTAACAGTGAAAGTTTGTTGGGTAATTATCGACAGATAA
>NW_013909338.1:0-235 GCF_000517525.1 Limulus polyphemus | reverse complement strand
TTAGTAGTGGCAATTAGGTTTCTCGGTATAGTGAAACAACATACAAGGACATGTGTTGAAATAAACTTGTTTGAAAGTTCAAAGAAATGATATTTAAGTACCGAAAAGCTTTCTTGTTATCATATCGACAGTAATGTTCAAATGCATCCGCGCTGGGCTGAACGAGAGTGACCCCCAACAGGGGTGGGATAGTTGCAGACAACGTACAAAGGTCATGCTGCTGACCCAACGGTTT
>NW_013909337.1:0-311 GCF_000517525.1 Limulus polyphemus | reverse complement strand
TTTTAGCGTTATTTGGTACAGCCACTCCACGAATACCTAGGTATGGTGGTTATAAATTCGGTAACTGGAGTTACAGGCATATTTAGCGTTATTTGGTACAACAACTCCACGAACACCTAGGTGTAACTCTAGTTTCCGAATTTGTAACCAACATACTCATCTTTAGCGTTATTTGGTACAACAACTCCACGAATACCTAGGTGTAACTCTAGTTACCGAATTTTATAACCACCATACTCATCTTTTAGCTTTTACCTGGCACAACTACTCCATTGAACACCTAGGTTAACTCTACTTTCCGAATTTATAAC
>NW_013909336.1:0-235 GCF_000517525.1 Limulus polyphemus | reverse complement strand
ATATATATATATATATATAAATGGTTGAAGAACAGGGATATATATAGATATATGGTTGAAGAACAGAGACATATATATATATGGTTGAGGAACAGAGGTGTGTATATATATCAAGGTTTAAGAATAGAAGTATATAAGGCTGGACGGTGATATTTATGATTAAACTGTACTGGTTCTGTTACAAGTTAGTAGGAAAGTGTCCTTAAAGATGCCATTTATAGATCAAACGTTTTCT
>NW_013909335.1:0-236 GCF_000517525.1 Limulus polyphemus | reverse complement strand
CCAATAAGAAGACACAAAATTTAACAATATTGTATCCTGTCAATAAGAAGATAAAGGATTTATCAATACTGTGTACTATCACTAACAAGCCAAAAGATTTAACGTTACTGTGTATTGTCAATAAAAAGACACAAGATTTAACAATACTCTGTCCTGTCAATAAGAAGATACAGGATTTATCAATACTGTGTCCTGTCAATAAGAAGATACAGGATTCATCAATACTGTGTACTGCC
>NW_013909334.1:0-236 GCF_000517525.1 Limulus polyphemus | reverse complement strand
ATGCCGTGTTAACACATACATACATATATATAACTATCAAAGATAAAGGAGGATGCCGTGTTTACACATACATACATATCTATAACTATCAAAGATAAAGGAGGATGCTGTGTTTAGACATACATACATATCTATAACTATCAAATATAAAGGAGGATGCTGTGTTTACACATACATACATATCTATAACTATCAAAGATAAAGGAGGATGCCGTGTTTACACATACATACATATC
>NW_013909333.1:0-236 GCF_000517525.1 Limulus polyphemus | reverse complement strand
TATCAGCCACAATCCATCTGTAATAAAAGACCTATCAGCTACTATCCATTAATAATAAAACACCTACCAGTCACTCTCTATCTATAGTAAAAAGACCTATCAGCCACTATACATCTGTAATAAAAGACCTTCCAGCCACTCTCTATCTATAGTAAAAAGACCTATTAGCCACTATACATCTATAATAAAACATCTACCAGTCACTATCCATCTATAATAAAAGTCCTACCAGCCAC
>NW_013909332.1:0-268 GCF_000517525.1 Limulus polyphemus | reverse complement strand
GACACTATTCGACGATAATGTGTACTGTCAGTAGGAAAACACAAGATTTAACAATAATGTGTCCTGTCAATAAGAAGACAGAAGATTTAACGATACTGTGTACTGTCAATAAGAAGACACAAGATTTAACGATACTGTGCACTATCAATAAGGAGACACACGATTTAGCAATACTGTGTACTGTCAATAAGAAGAGACACTATTCGACGATAATGTGTACTGTCAGTAAGAAAACACAAGATTTAACAATAATGTGTCCTGTCAATAA
>NW_013909331.1:0-234 GCF_000517525.1 Limulus polyphemus | reverse complement strand
TAAATCCATTCGAAAATATTTTACCATTACTCATCAAAAAAATAGTTTGCGTTAGTGTAGAAGTTTTAAATCCATAAGAAAATATTTTACCATTAATCATTATCAATATGTCAGCGTTAGTGTAGAAGTTTTAAATCCCTAAGACAATATTTTTACTATTAATCATTATCAATATGTCAGCGTTAGTGTAG
This sequence comes from Limulus polyphemus, assembly GCF_000517525.1. Lineage (NCBI taxonomy): Eukaryota > Metazoa > Arthropoda > Merostomata > Xiphosura > Limulidae > Limulus > Limulus polyphemus. The sequence goes on along the minus strand of NW_013909331.1, from coordinate 43 downwards.
AAGTTTTAAATCTATAAGAAAATATTTTTACCATTACTCAACA
>NW_013909330.1:0-391 GCF_000517525.1 Limulus polyphemus | reverse complement strand
GTCTTATTATAAACTGTCAGAGTCACTTATCATTACGACATCACTTTCAGTGTTACTTATTTTACTGTCTGGAGGGTTTTTAACTGTGTTTTTCAGAACTTTATGGTCACTAGTATGAAGTGTTAAAGACCATAGAATGAAATGTTCATTAATTTGTCTTATTATAAACTGTCAGAGTCACTTATCATTACGACATCACTTTCAGTGTTGCTTATTTTACTGTCTGGAGGGATTTTAACTGTGTTTTTCAGAACTTTACGGTCACTAGTATGTGAAACTAAAGATACTCTTTCTGTCAATGTTGACGAATCGGGGCTTGAGGAATTTCCAAGACTATTTTTTAAAATTTTATCTTTCTCACTCGCATCATTTACTTGATGTGTTTGTCCTG
>NW_013909329.1:0-236 GCF_000517525.1 Limulus polyphemus | reverse complement strand
TTGTACAATACAACATAAGGTCATAAAGACCCCGTGTATTCACTTGTTATATAAAATAAAGTTATAATAATAACAGCATATCATAGTACAATACATCATAAGGTCATAAAGACACCGTGTATTCACTTGTTATATAAAATACAGTTATAATTACAACAGCATGCCAAACTTCAATATATCCTTTAGGTCATAAAGACCCCGTGTATTCACTTGTTATATAAAATTCTGTTCTAAAT
>NW_013909328.1:0-236 GCF_000517525.1 Limulus polyphemus | reverse complement strand
AGACAATATTCGACGATAATGTGTACTGTCAGTTAGAAAACACAAGATTTAACAATAATGTGTCCTGTCAATAAGAAGACAGAAGATATAAAGATACTAAGTACTGTCAATAAGAAGACACTAGATTTAACGATACTGTGCACTGTCAATTAGAAGACACAAGATTTAACTATACTGTGTACTGTCAATAAGAAGACACAAGATTTAACGATACTATGTACTGTCAATAAGAAGAA
>NW_013909327.1:0-262 GCF_000517525.1 Limulus polyphemus | reverse complement strand
TTTAAAAAAAGGGCCCACCAGCCAAGAAAACGATGGTAAGGTTAGAAACGTCTGGTGGTATTCTTCTTCGAAGACTGGTCCATCTACGTCGGAATAAAAATGTTGAGAACACGGGAACTGGTACTGGAAGCTTTCGTCGAACGCAGAAACACCAAGACGATGCCTTCAACCTTCTACAGTTTCTCCAGCCAGACCTTCAGAGCATCCAACACACCTGCGAACCAACGAAGAAAATCTCAGAAATTCCAAAGACGATCACAGA
>NW_013909326.1:0-236 GCF_000517525.1 Limulus polyphemus | reverse complement strand
ATACAGTATCGTTAAATCTTGTGTCTTTTTATTGATAGTACACAGTATTGTTAAATGGTGTGTTTACTTATTGACAGTACACAGTTTTGTTAAATATTGTGTCTTCTTATTAAAAGTACACAGTATCGTTAAATATTGTGTCTTCTTATTGACAGTACACAGTATCGTTAAATCTTATGTCTTCTTATTGACAGTACACAGTATCGTAAAATATTGTGTCTTCTTATTGACAGGAC
>NW_013909325.1:0-235 GCF_000517525.1 Limulus polyphemus | reverse complement strand
GTCAACGATGGTTCAGCAAATTTCAGTCATGTAATTTTAGCCATAATAACTGTGATGGCAGGGGCTGACATGTTGGAGTTGATACTGATGCTCTGAAGACGCTTGTTGAGTCTAACCCAAGGCAACCTACTCGTGAAATGGCCCTGAAATTCCATGTCTCTCATGAAACAATACGTAAACATCTAAGGAATATGGAAAAACTCCTTGAAGAAGGGTTTGGATGCCTCACGAACTC
>NW_013909324.1:0-237 GCF_000517525.1 Limulus polyphemus | reverse complement strand
ATGAGAGTTGTACGGTAGAGCTTGATTTGACAAAATATGGCGCTAGTTATATGTCAGGACAAGATGGGAGATGTAATGTTGAGCTTGATTTGACAAAATATGATGCTAGTTATATGTCAAGGCAAGATGTGAGTTGTAAGGTATTGCTTCATTTGACAAAAGATGATGCTAGTTATATGTCAGAACAAGATGCGGGTTAAGGTAGAGCTTGATTTGACAAAACATGATGCTAGTTAT
>NW_013909323.1:0-234 GCF_000517525.1 Limulus polyphemus | reverse complement strand
ACATACATAAAGTATATACATACATACACATACACAAGTATATACATACATACACATACATAAAGTATATACATACACATATACAAACACACATACATAAATACATACACATATACATACAAACACACACATACATAGTTATATACACACATACATAGAGTATATACATACATACACATACATAAAGTATATACATACACATATACAAACACACACATACATACTTATATACAT
>NW_013909322.1:0-442 GCF_000517525.1 Limulus polyphemus | reverse complement strand
GAAGTAGATATACATCAAATATACAATAGACAGTAATAGAAAAAAGTAGATATACATCAAATATACAATAGACAGTAAGAGAAAGAAGTAGATATACATCAAACATACGATAGACAGTAATAGAAAGAAGTAGATATACATCAAATAAACGATAGACAGTAATAGAAAGAAGTAGATATACATGAAATATACAATAGACAGTAACCCATACATCAAACATACGATAGACAGTAATAGAAAGAAGTAGATATACATCAAATTAAGGATAGACAGTAAGAGAAAGAAGTAGATATACATCAAATATACGATAGACAGTAAGAGAAAGAAGTAGATGTACATCAAACATACGATAGACTGTAAGAGAAAGAAGTAGATATACATCAAATATACGATAGACAGTAACAGAAAGAAGTAGATATACATCAAATATACAATAGACAGT
>NW_013909321.1:0-236 GCF_000517525.1 Limulus polyphemus | reverse complement strand
GACAGTACACAGTATCGTTAAATTTTGTGTCTTATTATTGATAGTACACAATATCGTTAAACCTTGTGTCTTCTTATTGATAGTACACAGTATTGTTAAATCTTGTGTCTTCTTATTGACAGTAAACAATATAGTTAAATCTTGCGTCTTCTTATCGACAGTAAACAGTATTGTTACATCTTACGTCCTCTTATCGACAGTACACATTATCGTTAAATCTTGTGTCTTCTTATTGA
>NW_013909320.1:0-371 GCF_000517525.1 Limulus polyphemus | reverse complement strand
TTTAATTCTACATTGTTGAACAAAGGATAAACAGAATTGTTGTTCTGTAACACTCTAATTCTACATTGTTGAACAAAGAATAAACAGACTTGTTGTTCTATAACACTCTAATTCTACATTAAGTCTTTTTATCCTTTGTTCAACAATGTAGAATTAGAGGGTTACAGAACAACCATTCCGTTTATTCTTTGTTCAATAATGTAGAATTAAAGTGTTATAGAACAACAAGTCTGTTTATCCTTTGTTCAACAATGTAGAATTAAAGTGTTTCAGAACAACCATCCCGATTATCCTTTGTTCAACAATGTAGAATTAGAGTGTTATAGAACAACCATTCCGTTTATCCTTTGTTCAATGTTGTTCTATAACAC
>NW_013909319.1:0-236 GCF_000517525.1 Limulus polyphemus | reverse complement strand
AAAAAAATCTTCGCTACTTCAACACTCCATTTCTTTGTGACACTCGCAAGCTAGTTTAAAAACCCTTGTAGGATATATAATTGATATCATATTGGCTCACAGGTTAGCCATCGAAAAATTACTTCCCTCTACAGTATTAGCAAATAAAAAAAATCTTCGCTACTTCAACACTCCATTTCTATGTGACACTCGCAAGCTAGTTTAACATGAACAATCGATCCCAACCTCACTCCTGG
>NW_013909318.1:0-468 GCF_000517525.1 Limulus polyphemus | reverse complement strand
CAGGTGTTTCACAATGCAACTATCACTATAAGTCGTGTTTGTATCCTTTAAAACATTATTGATGTAAGAAAAACAAGTAGGTTCAAGAAGTCCTAATATAAAATGATAAAAATCCTTTAAAAACATTAGAAACACAAAGCTGTGGTAGCTAATCGAAAATAGCTAATTATTGGAGTTGTGTGACACTTATAATTTGAAAAGCTAATTATTGGAGTTGTGTGACACTTATAATTTGAAAAGCTAATTATTGGAGTTGTGTGACACTTATAATCTGAAAAGCTAATTATTGGAGTTGTGTGACACTTATAATTTGAAAAGCTAATTATTGGAGTTGTGTGACACTTATAATTTGAAAAGCTAATTATTGGAGTTGTGTGACACTTATAATTTGAAAAGCTAATTATTGGAGTTGTGTGACACTTATAATTTGAAAAGCTAATTATTGGAGTTGTGTGACACTTATAATCT
>NW_013909317.1:0-450 GCF_000517525.1 Limulus polyphemus | reverse complement strand
AAGACACAAGATTTAACGATACTGTGTACTGGTCAATAAGAAGACACAAGATTTAACGATACTGTGTACTGTCAATAAGAAGACACAAGATTTAACGATAGTGTGTACTGTCAATAAGAAGACACTAGATTTAACAATACTGTGTACTGTCGATAAGAAGACATAAGATTTAACGATACTGTGTACTGTCAATAAGAAGACATAAGATTTAACGTAGATTTAACAATACTGTGTACTGTCGATAAGAAGACACAAGATTTAACGATACTGTGTACTGTCGATAAGAAGACACAAGATTTAACGATACTGTGTACTGTCATTAAGAAGACACAAGATTTAACGATACTGTGTACTGTCAATAAGAAGACACAAGATTTACGATACTGTGTACTGTCAATAAGAAGACACAAGATATAAGGATGCTGTGTACTGTCAATAAGAAGACACAAG
>NW_013909316.1:0-236 GCF_000517525.1 Limulus polyphemus | reverse complement strand
TTTTGTTTAAGACCGACTGGATTAAATAGGACCCAATAGCTAGTATCGTTCTATGACCCACTGTTGACTTTAGTCTGTAGCCAATTTGGTAATTAACTCATATATTTACAACATATCTACACGTGTTTGTTTTAGACCGACTGTATTAAATAAGACATAATAGCTAGTATTGTTCTATGACCCACTGTTGACTTTAGTCAACAGCCAATGTGTTTATTAGCTCATATATTTACAAC
>NW_013909315.1:0-498 GCF_000517525.1 Limulus polyphemus | reverse complement strand
TGAGTATTGAAGTAGATCAAAAGTATAATGTAAGTATTGAAGTACAATCACATTATACTTTAGGTATTGAAGTACATCCAAAGTATAATGTGAGTATTGAAGTACAAAACTTCAATACGCACATTATACTTTAGTTGTACTTCAATACTCACATTATACTTTAGATGTACTTGAATGCTCACATTATACTTTAGATGTACTTCAATACTCACATTATACTTTAGATGTACTTCAATACTCACATTATACTTTTGATGTACTTCTAAAGTATAATGTGTATTGAAGTACAACTAAAGTATAATTTATTGAAGTACAACTAAAGTATAATGTGAGTATTGAAGTACATCTAAAGTATAATGTGAGTATTGAAGTACATCCAAAGTATAATGTGTGTATTGAAGTACAACTAAAGTATAATGTGAGTATTCAAGTACATCTAAAGTATAATGTGAGTATTCAAGTACATCTAAAGTATAATGTGAGTACTGAAGTACATCC
>NW_013909314.1:0-336 GCF_000517525.1 Limulus polyphemus | reverse complement strand
CCAGGCCTGTTACTGATTGAGTTAATGTATGTGAATTATTGTAGTTATTGAGGTAAATAAAAGAAGTTACAAACAACTGGCTATAAAACAAAGAAAAAGACCAGATCTGTTACTGGACTGAGTTTATGTATGTGATGTTTGTAACTTCTTTTATTTACCTAAATAACTACAATAATGCTGGCTATAAACAAAGAAAAAGACCAGGCCTGTTACTGGACTGAGTTTATGTATGTGATGTTTATACCTTCTTTTATTTACCTCAATAACTACAATAATGATGGCTATAAAACAAAGAACAAGACCAGGACTGTTACTGGACTGAGTTAATGTATGTGA
>NW_013909313.1:0-235 GCF_000517525.1 Limulus polyphemus | reverse complement strand
TTCCTTTTGCACGATTCTTCTCGAATTTTGTTATGAACGTTTGTTGCGTACTTGCGTATTTACAGACGAAATTCTAGCTTCATATTATCATTTTTGTGACTTTTGTGGTCCATTTTGTTACTACTTTATTGACTTTCTGAAAGAGTATGTGTACTGCAGTGAAGCTTTTTGATATTGCTCTGTTATAGATGTCTTGCTATCAGAGGGTTCTAGATTGACGGATCTTAACCAAATT
>NW_013909312.1:0-420 GCF_000517525.1 Limulus polyphemus | reverse complement strand
CATGGATAGTGACTGATAGATGTTTTTTATAGAAGGATAGTAACTGGTAGGTGTTTTATTATAGATGGATAGTGACTGGTTAACTGTTAGGTGTATCCATCTATAATAAAATACCAGTCACACCTACCAGCCACTATCTATCTATAATAAAACACCATTTTATTATAGATAGATAATAAATGAAAGTATTTTATTAGAGACGGATAGTGGCTGGTAGTCTTTTAATACAGATGGATAGTGGCTGGCAGGTCTTTTAATACAGATGGATAGTGGCTGGTAGGTCTTTTAATACAGATGGATAGTGGCTGGTAGATCTTTTAATACAGATGGATTGTAACTGGTAGGTCTTTTATTATAGATGGATAGTGACTGGTAGGTCTTTCATTATAAATGGATAGTGGCTGGTAGGTGTTTTAATAT
>NW_013909311.1:0-236 GCF_000517525.1 Limulus polyphemus | reverse complement strand
AAGTTGTCTCTGTATTTCTGGCACTTAGTTGAACATCACTGACTTTTATGTCATCTAAACAATCTCGTACCAAAGTTGTATCTGTATTTCTGGCACTCAGTTGAACATCACTGACTGCTATGTCAACTAAACAATCTCGTATAAAAGTTGTCTCTGTATTTCTAGCACTTAGTTGAACATCACTGACTTTTATGTCATCTAAACAATCTCGTACCGAAGTTGTCTCTGTATTTCTA
>NW_013909310.1:0-236 GCF_000517525.1 Limulus polyphemus | reverse complement strand
ACATTTAGTTATTTGTACATTGTGTGATACTCAACCAGCATTTTGATATTTAGTTATTTGTACATTGTGTGATACTCAACCAGCATTTTGATATTTAGTTATTTGTACATTGTGTGATACTCAACCAGCATTTTGACATTTAGTTATTTGTACATTGTGTGATACTCAACCAGCATTTTGACATTTAGTTATTTGTACATTGTGTGATACTCAACCAGCATTTTGACATTTAGTTA
>NW_013909309.1:0-236 GCF_000517525.1 Limulus polyphemus | reverse complement strand
TGCACTTGATGGTGAATATCATCCATCCTTTCCGATAACACTTTCACAAACTCTGACACATTCTCAGGCAACTCTTCGTAAGGTGGGCGTCCCTTATGCTTGGGTCCCCTTTTTGCACTACATGTACTGCATGTCTTGCACCATTCTTCCACATCTAGCCTCATACCTATCCAGTAAAATCTTTGTCGTAGGTGACTCAATGTTTTCTTAGTTCCGAGATGTCCTCCTGTTAAATT
>NW_013909308.1:0-410 GCF_000517525.1 Limulus polyphemus | reverse complement strand
CACAGAGACAACATTAATTGTGTACTATCGGTATCAATACTGGTTGTGTATTAACAGAGATGTTAATACACAACCAGTATTGATACCGATAGTACACAAGTAATGTTGCAAAGACAACATTTCTCTGGTAATACACAACCAGTATTGATACCGATAGTACACAATTAATGTTGTCGTTAATACACAACCAGTATTGATACCGATAGTACAAAAGACAACATTACTTGTGTACTATCGGTATCAATACTGGTTGTGTATTAACAATAACAACATTACTTGTGTACTATCCGTATCAATACTGGTTGTGTATTAACAAAGACAACATTACTTGTGTACTATCCGTGTCAATACTGGTTGTGTATTAACAAAGACAACATTACTTGTGTACTATCCGTATCAATACTGGTTGT
>NW_013909307.1:0-429 GCF_000517525.1 Limulus polyphemus | reverse complement strand
CACCGTGTCGTAGTAACTTGAAAACTGTGTTATCTGGTTAATATAAGCACCGTGTCGTAGTAACTTGAAAACTGTGTTATCTGGTTAACATAAGCACCGTGTCGTAGTAACTTGAAAACTGTGTTATCTGGTTAACATAAGCACCGTGTCGTAGTAACTTGAAAACTGTGTTATCTGGTTAATATAAGCACCCGTGTCGTAGTAACTTGAAAACTGTGTTATCTGTTTAACATAAGCACCGTGTCGTAGTAACTTGAAAACTGTGTTATCTGGTTAACATAAGCACCGTGACGTAGTAACTTGAAAACTGTGTTATCTGTTTAACATAAGCACCGTGACGTAGTAACTTGAAAACTGTGTTATCTGGTTAACATAAGCACCGTGTCGTAGTAACTTGAAAACTGTGTTATATGGTTAACATAAGCACCG
>NW_013909306.1:0-235 GCF_000517525.1 Limulus polyphemus | reverse complement strand
GTGTGGCTTGTGAAATACTGACAAATCACATCAAGTATGGCTGGTGAAATCCTGACAAATCACATCAAGTGTGGCTTGTGAAATCTGACAAATCACATCAAGTGGCTGGTGAAATCCTGACAAATTCCTTTAAGTGTGGCTTGTGAAATCCTGACAAATCACATCAAGTGTGGCTTGTGAAATCCTGACTAATCACATCAAGTGTGGCTTGTGAAATACTGACAAATCACATTAA
>NW_013909305.1:0-236 GCF_000517525.1 Limulus polyphemus | reverse complement strand
CAAGGCCTACCCAACTGCACCACCCGATCTCCTCAAGTTGTTGCTAAGGGATCAGTTCGTAGATGCCTTGGACAGTCCACAACTTAAGATACAAGTGAAGCTAGCACACCCCTCTACCATGCAGGATGCAATGGCCAGAGCTCTCGAATTTGAATCCTACGTTAAGTCCAGCACAGAAGTACCAGGGTTGGTACAGTCATCTGGATTCAAGGCCAGAAAAGGTCAGCTTTCAGAGA
>NW_013909304.1:0-346 GCF_000517525.1 Limulus polyphemus | reverse complement strand
GGGATTTGATATGCTCCACCTCTGGACAACACTATGTATGTGTTGGATTTGATATGCTAGAGGTGGAGCATATCAAATCCAACACATACATAGTGTTGTCCAGAGGTGGGGGACAACACTATGTATATGTTGGATTTGATATGCTCCACCTCTGGACAACACTATGTATGTGTTGGATTTGATATGTTCCACCTCTGGACAACACTATGTATATGTAGGATTTGATATGCTCCACCTCTGGATAACACTGTGTATGTGTAGGATTTAATATGCTCCACCTCTGGACAACACTGTGTATGTGTAGGATTTGATATGCTACACCTTTGGACAACACTGTGTATGTGTA
>NW_013909303.1:0-234 GCF_000517525.1 Limulus polyphemus | reverse complement strand
TTGTTATAAAAGAATTGAAAGTAAGCGTTTCGAAAGTGTATTGCTTACTCTACTAATAACCAGTGGTGTAGTGCTAAATAATGTAGTGAGGGAACGTGTTTTGAAAGTGTTGCTATTATTAGTATTTATTACGTCGCCTATACCTAAAAAACATATTTCAGAAATGATAGCTGTAATATTGTAATTCAAACCTACATTTGAAAATGTTTCAATAAAGAAATTAATTTTGTCAAA
>NW_013909302.1:0-236 GCF_000517525.1 Limulus polyphemus | reverse complement strand
AAACAGTGTTAACTGCTTTGTTGATACCCTGATTACACTACATATATCCTGTACTTTGCCCAAAACATCAATGGCATAGGTCCTGATGCATTTTGTAATGCTGTGTGCCCCGCAATGAATAAAACCTGCCTTGGGTATCAGTAGAGCTCATGTATCCATGAGTGAGCTTCAGTAAATTTTTTGGACATGTTGTAGCAGTGTCCTTCACAATTTTTAATGAATACATGAACTAGTAA
>NW_013909301.1:0-236 GCF_000517525.1 Limulus polyphemus | reverse complement strand
ATATATCTTTGAAAATGTCTAATAAGAAGTTTTATTTACCATATATTATCGTTGTAAGTGAGACCTCGACCGGCAGTTGGCGTCCAATGCCGAGGCTTTCCGCGTACCTGAGGCGGAGACCGTACCTCGATGTTGGAGAAGGGGTTTTCCTTTTATATTATGACAGCCAGTTAAACGGGGTTGTGGCCGTTCGAAAGTTACCGACTATCCAAAAATTTTCACGGACCCGACCTCGT
>NW_013909300.1:0-236 GCF_000517525.1 Limulus polyphemus | reverse complement strand
GTTCGTTCTGACAGCTACACAGTTGTTCACCAGTTCCTGTTAGAAGTATTGTTCGTTCTGACAGCTACACAGTTGCTCACCAGTTTCTGTTAGAATAGTTGTTCGTTCTGACAACTACACAGTTGTTCACTAGTTTCTGTTAGAAGTATTGTTCGTTCTGACAGCTACACAGTTGTTCACCAGTTTCTGTTAGAAATGTTGTTAGTTCTGACAGCTACACAGTTCTTCACCATTCC
>NW_013909299.1:0-453 GCF_000517525.1 Limulus polyphemus | reverse complement strand
AAGATTTAACGATACTGTGTACTGTCAATAAGAAGACACGATTTAACGATACTGTGTTCTGTCAATAAGAAGATGTGTCTTCTTATTGACATAACACAGTATCGTTAAATCTTGTGTCTTCTTATTGACAGTACACAGTATCGTTAAATCTTGTGTATTTTTCGGGATAGTACACAGTATTGCTAAATCACAGTATCGTTAAATCACAGTACTCTTCTTATTGCACAAGATTTAACGATACTGTGTACTGTCAATAAGAAGACACAAGTATTTAACGATACTGTGTACTGTCAATAAGAATACACAAGATTTAACGATACTGTGTACTGTCAATAAGAAGACAAAAGTTATTAACGATACTGTGTACTGTCAATAAGAAAACACAAGATTTAACAATACTGTGTACTGTCAATAAGAAGATACAAGATTTATAAAAAAGTGTACAATCAATAA
>NW_013909298.1:0-235 GCF_000517525.1 Limulus polyphemus | reverse complement strand
AACTGTCTGATCTCACTTTATGGCATCAGTGATTAGTCAATTCTGTTTCATCTACCTTGGTGTGAAAATACCCACCACTGAACTAGATCATTGAAAACTGGCTGATTTCACTTTATGGCATCAGTGATTAGTCAATTCTATTTCATCTACCTTGGTGTGAAAATACCCACCACTGAACTAAATCATTGAAAACTGGCTGATTTCACTTTATGGCATCAGTGATTAGTCAATTCTA
>NW_013909297.1:0-256 GCF_000517525.1 Limulus polyphemus | reverse complement strand
ACCTGATGATGACAAAACCTTGTCGAAACGTTGTACATTTGCTGTCATGTTAAACTTATATTAAAGTTTTTCTTCATTACCCATTTAAGCCGTCTCCAGCCATTACATTACTGTTTCATCATCTTACCCTAAATTACTTTATTGTTTCATCATCTTACCCTAAAGTACATTATTGTTTCATCATCTTACCCTAATGTACTTTATTGTTTCATCATCTTACCCTAAAGTTCATTATTGTTTCATCATCTTACCCTAA
>NW_013909296.1:0-235 GCF_000517525.1 Limulus polyphemus | reverse complement strand
ACCTGGTAATACGTTAACCAGATCTCTCCACCTGGTAATACGTTAACCAGATCTCTCCACCTGGTAATACGTTAACCAGATCTCTCCACCTGGTAATACGTTAACAGATCTCTCCACCTGGTAATACGTTAACCAGATCTCTCCACCTGGTAATACGTTAACCAGATCTCTCCACCTGGTAATACGTTAACTAGATCTCTCCACCTGGTAATACGTTAACCAGATCTCTCCACCT
>NW_013909295.1:0-236 GCF_000517525.1 Limulus polyphemus | reverse complement strand
CTCCCTCATTGGTTAATAGATAGACAACCTTGACCTAACCTGTAACATCAAGTAAACTAACTAAACAAACACTTCTAATCATTTAAAGATACATAATATAAAGATATATAATAAGCAAGTTACATTTACAACCCATTAAAATAAACTAACTAAACAAACACTTCTAATCATTTAAAGATACATAATATGAAGATATGTAATAAGCAAGTTACATTTACAGCCCATTAAAATAAACT
>NW_013909294.1:0-234 GCF_000517525.1 Limulus polyphemus | reverse complement strand
TAGTTACCCTTGTTGGTTACATACTTTGATGTAGTTACCCTTTTTGATTACATACTTTGATGTAGTTACCCTTGTTGGTTACATACTTTGATGTAGTTACCCTTTTCTGATTACATACTTTGATGTAGTTACCCTTTTTGATTACATACTTTAATGTAGTTACCCTTGTTAGTTACATACTTTAATGTAGTTACCCTTGTTGAGTACATACTTTAATGTAGTTACCCTTGTTGA
>NW_013909293.1:0-236 GCF_000517525.1 Limulus polyphemus | reverse complement strand
GCCAGATGATTTTACTTACAAGACAACAGATGATTTTACTTGCTAGTCGCCAGATGATTTTACTTACAAGACAACAGATGATTTTACTTACAAGACAACAGATGATTTTACTTACTAGACATCAGATGATTTTACTTACTAGACATCAGATGGTTTTACTTACTAGACATCAAATGATTTTACTTACTAGTCGCCAGATGATTTTACTTACAATACATCAGATGGTTTTACTTACT
>NW_013909292.1:0-236 GCF_000517525.1 Limulus polyphemus | reverse complement strand
CACTTTATACAAGCCTTTTGTGAAATGACACTCCTTTGATGGGATTGTAATCATATCTCTGATATGGAACACTTTATACAAGCCTTTTGTGAAATGACACTCCTTTGATGGGATTGTAATCATATCTCTGATATGGAACACTATATACAAGCCTTTTGTGAAATGACACTCCTTTGATGGGATTGTAATCATATCTCTGATATGGAACACTTTATACAAGCCTTTTGTGAAATGAT
>NW_013909291.1:0-236 GCF_000517525.1 Limulus polyphemus | reverse complement strand
ACAAAAGTCGCAAGAATGATAACATGAACCTAGAGTTTTGCATGTAAATAGGCAAGTACGCAACGAACGTTCAAAAAAAAATTCGAGAAGATTAGTCCAAATGGAACGAAGTACTGGTACAAAACGCAAAACCTTCCACAACTCCCTTAAAACGAATAGTAGAAAGGTGAAACTCTTCATGTAACTGCGCAACGATAAAATGTACCTACATACCAAATTTGGTTAAGAACAATCAA
>NW_013909290.1:0-387 GCF_000517525.1 Limulus polyphemus | reverse complement strand
ATACAGTAACTAAAACTACTACCAGTAGGTGCTTTTGACTAGTTTATCAGTTCAAACTGTGATGTAATATAAGAGGTCATTAAAGGATTGATTGTTACGCGGGTCTGTACAGTAACTAAAACTACTACTAGGAGGTGATTTTGACTAGTTTCTCAGTTCAAACTGTGGTGTAATATAAGAGGTCATTAAAGGATTGATTGTTACGCGGGTCTATACAGTAACTGAAACTACTACTAACTATCGCTTCTGTTTGTTATAAAACAGTAACAAGTTAAGAAGAATTCTGAAGATGTCCGTTCGAAAATTGGGAATTCAATAAATGCCTTTTGTGGTACAAAATAAACCCAACCGACAAACAGCTAAATCAAAGTTTGAGAAGTTATATCG
>NW_013909289.1:0-236 GCF_000517525.1 Limulus polyphemus | reverse complement strand
GTTCATCTCACCCTTAGCCAATACCGAACATTCTTACGATTTTATGAGAAACATTATTCATCTAACCATTAGCCAATATCAAACATTTTTCATCTAAACATTAGCCAATGCCAAACATTGTTTATCTCACCATTAGCCAACACCAAACATTAATTATCTAACAATTAGCCAATACCAAACATTGTTGATCTAACCATTAGCCAATAACAAACATTGTTCATCTCACCATTAGCCAA
>NW_013909288.1:0-236 GCF_000517525.1 Limulus polyphemus | reverse complement strand
CCAATAGAATTAATTGTTGGAAGACTTGGCAGTGATGTGGTCCAATAGGATTACTTGTTGGAAGACTTGGCAGTGATGTGGTCCAATAGGATTACTTGTTGGAAGACTTGGCAGTGATGTGGTCCAATAGGATTACTTGTTAGATTAGGTTTTATTAGATAGTAGATAAGGACAATGGGAATATAGTTAATCAATTCATGCCCGTCGCTGTTTAGATGACGAGGCATTTGGCTACC
>NW_013909287.1:0-238 GCF_000517525.1 Limulus polyphemus | reverse complement strand
CAATTGTCGTTGAATATTGTGTCTTCTTATTGACAGTACACATTATCGTTAAATCTTGTGTGTTGTTACTGACAGTACACAGTATTGTTAAATCATGTGTCTTCTTATTGACAGTACACAGTATCGTTAAATATTGTGTCTTTTTATTGATAGTACACAGTATTGCTAAATCGTGTGTCTTCTTATTGATAGTACACAGTATTGTTAAATCTTGTGTCTTCTTATTGACAGTACACGG
>NW_013909286.1:0-262 GCF_000517525.1 Limulus polyphemus | reverse complement strand
ATGGTTTCATGTGTACTAATTACGATCGTATTGTTCTATATCCATTGGGTGTTTAGATGGTTTTGATGTGTACTAATTACTATCGTATTGTTTTATATCCATTGGGTATTTAGATGGTTTGGTGTGTACTAATTACGATCGTTTTGTTTTATATCCATTGGGTGTTTAAATGGTTTGGTGTGTACTAATTACGATCGTATTGTTTTATATCCATTGGGTGTTTAGATGGTTTGATGTGTAATAATTACGATCGTATTGTCTT
>NW_013909285.1:0-230 GCF_000517525.1 Limulus polyphemus | reverse complement strand
TTATACTGTTAAGAGCCCCTGAAGTCCACACAGCAACGTTGGGTCCCATCCTTTTTCTGGACTAACATGACGGGAGCTGACCAGGGACTATCTGATTTCTCGACTATCCCTTCCTTAGACCATCCATGACCTTCTCTATCTCTTGTAGCTTTGCTGGAGCTATTCTCCTCGGAAAGATCTTTATTGGACGATGATTGCTTGTTTTATTCTGTGCTCTACAAGGTTTGTGT
>NW_013909284.1:0-236 GCF_000517525.1 Limulus polyphemus | reverse complement strand
CAGATATTTTTACCTATCTTTGTTCTCTGTACAGTTAATAAACAGATATTTTTACCTATCATTGTTCTCTGTACAGTTAACAAACAGATATTTTTACCTATCATTGTTCTCTGTACAGTTAACAAACAGATATTTTTACCTATCATTGTTCTCTGTACAGTTAACAAACATATATTTTTACTTAACATTGTTCTCTGTACAGTTAACAAACAGATATTTTTACCTATCTTTGTTCT
>NW_013909283.1:0-312 GCF_000517525.1 Limulus polyphemus | reverse complement strand
ATCACACAAGGCCATAAACAAAGCAATAACCGAAACAACCCCATCAACCTCAAGACACAATTTACACTCACACAATAATTGGACACTCACCCCTGAAATCCATGACTTAATATTAACACTAGAAGACTTAGAAGACAACACTATTTATCGCGAGACCACACGCTAAAAACACAAATTAACAAACTGAGTACACAAATAAAAACAAACAAAAATACTTAAGGAAATAAACTTGCTAGACTTCTGCAATAACTTAGAAAACAATAAACACAATCCCAAAGAATTCTGGAAAAAATTCAAAACTCTAGCTTCTAA
>NW_013909282.1:0-236 GCF_000517525.1 Limulus polyphemus | reverse complement strand
CTGCCCCCTCCTTAGTATTGTTCGTCCCGAACAATTGCCACTTATAATAAACCAATAACAATTAACAATAACTTAATTAATTGTACAGAACTACAAACACAAAATTACAATTCAACAAAGTCTCTTAATTTTACGGAACATATCTTCTTCCGTACCGGTCTCCGTCTCGTTGGCTTCTGCTTCATGTGGGGTTCATCTGCTTCATGAGGAAACGTCCTATCACTGGTAACAGTCAC
>NW_013909281.1:0-236 GCF_000517525.1 Limulus polyphemus | reverse complement strand
TTTCAATAAGAAGACACAATATTCATCGATAATGTGTACTGTCAGTAAGAAAACATAAGATTTAACAATAATTTTTCCTGTCAATAAGAAGACACAAGATTTAACAATACTGTGTACTGTCAATAAGAAGACACAAGATTTAACGATACTGTGTACTGTCAATAAGAAGACACAAGATTTAACGATACTGTGTACTGTCAATAAGAAGACACAAGATTTAACAATACTGTGGTACT
>NW_013909280.1:0-236 GCF_000517525.1 Limulus polyphemus | reverse complement strand
GATTCCCATAGAGGTCTCTCAATACGTATAGATGTCGGATTTCCATAGAGGTCTCTCAATACGTATACATGTCAGATTCCCATTGAGGTCTCTCAATACGTATAGATGTCGGATTCCCATAGAGGTCTCTCAATACGTATAGATCTTCCTATAAAGAATCCGGGTATTTATCTGCTTAAGGGAGCGGAAATTGTCAATACACACCACCGTTTTCACTTACCTAAAGTTAACACCAA
>NW_013909279.1:0-236 GCF_000517525.1 Limulus polyphemus | reverse complement strand
CCGTTTGTTAATTAACTTTCCGTAACTTTGTTCCGACGAAACTTTAGCGACACAAGTCCTTACTTAGTAAAACTGGGTTATTCTTCCTGAATATAACTTTACGATACACTTAATTTCAACATTCGCACTAACACAAATGCTATAACGAACGTTAACTTCAACAATACTTTCTCACTGCAGATAATTACTCACTACCTACACACACGTTGTTGTCCCATCACGTTGTCACCCTCGTA
>NW_013909278.1:0-235 GCF_000517525.1 Limulus polyphemus | reverse complement strand
TATCAAACTTCTAATCAAACTTAGTTCTAACAATCTAACTCATTTGCTTTCCTATCAAACTTCTAATCAAACTTAGTTCTAACAATCTAACTCACTTGCTTTCCTATCCAATTCTAATCAAACTTAGTTCTAACAATCTAACTCATTTGCTTTCCTATCAAACTTTCTAATCAAACTGAGTTCTAATAATCTAACTCACTTGCTTTCCTATCAAACTTCTACTCAAACTTTGTTC
>NW_013909277.1:0-236 GCF_000517525.1 Limulus polyphemus | reverse complement strand
ATTTTTCACACACTATACAACTGTACGGTTTCACTTCAGTGTGTATTCTTTCATGTACTTTTAAGTGACCCTTTGTTCCAAACTGTTTTCCACAAACAATACAACTGTAAGGTTTCTCCCCAGTATGTATTCTTTCATGTCTTTTTAAATTACACTTGTTTCCAAATTGTTTTCCACAGTCTGTGCAACTGTATGGTTTCTCCCCAGTGTGTATTCTTTCATGTATTTTTAAAGTT
>NW_013909276.1:0-236 GCF_000517525.1 Limulus polyphemus | reverse complement strand
ACCATAACTCAAACAAAGCTACAGGTGATGACTACCATAACTCAAACAAAGCTACAGGTGATGTTACCACAACTCGAACAAAGCTACAGGTGATGACTACCATAACTAAACAAAGCTACAAGTGATGACTACCATAACTCAAACAAAGCTATAAGTCAAGACTACCATAACTCAAACAAAGCTAAGGGTGATGACTACCATAACTCAAACAAAGCTATAGGTGATGACTACCATAA
>NW_013909275.1:0-236 GCF_000517525.1 Limulus polyphemus | reverse complement strand
TATAATACGAAAATATCTAGTTATTTAAAGTGACTCCTTATTACGTGTAAATATTCTTTTTTACTATAAAATAAAGAATATTAAGCATTAATATTGTTCCTTTTCATATGTTTAACATAACCAACTTCATGTACACTAAGATAATATCTAGTTTTCAAAGTGCTTCCTAATTACGTGTAAATACTCTTTGTTTACTATAAAATAAATAATGTAAGCTGTAATCTTGTTCCTCTTCA
>NW_013909274.1:0-235 GCF_000517525.1 Limulus polyphemus | reverse complement strand
CCTGATAACAAAAATAAGAGTTAGCAGTTCGTAATAATGTTCAAAGACCTGATAATAAAAATGGTAGTTAACAGTTCGTAATAAGGGTCAAAGACCTGATAATAAAAATGGTAGTTAACAGTTCGTAATAATGTTCAAAGACCTGATAATAAAAATGGTAGTTAACAGTTCGTAATAATGTTCAAAGACCTGATAATAAAAATGGTAGTTAACAGTTCGTAATAAGGTTCAAAGA
>NW_013909273.1:0-236 GCF_000517525.1 Limulus polyphemus | reverse complement strand
AACCATCTATCTTAAGTCTATATTAACCATGTATCCTAAGTCTATACTAACCATCTATCCTAGGTCTATATTAACCATCTATCCTATATCTATATTAACCATCTATCTTAAGTCTATATTAAACATCTGTCCTAAATCTATATTAACCATCTATCCTATATCTATATTAACCATCTGTCCTAAATCTATATTAACCATCTATCCTATATTTATATTAACCATCTATCTTAAGTCTA
>NW_013909272.1:0-307 GCF_000517525.1 Limulus polyphemus | reverse complement strand
AAGAAGAATTAAACATTTAAAAGAACAGATGTGCTCAAGAAGAATTAAACATTTATAGAATAGATGTACTCAAGAAGAATTAAAAATTTAAAAGAACAGATGTGCTCAGGAAGAATTAAACATTTAGAAGAATAGATGTGCTCAAGAAGAATTAAACATTTAAAAGAATAGATGTGCTCAAGAAGAATTAAACATTTAGAAGAACAGATGTGCTCAGGAAGAATTAAACATTTAGAAGAATAGATGTGCTCAGGAAGAATTAAACATTTAGAAGAATAGATGTACTCAAGAAGAATTAAACATTTAA
>NW_013909271.1:0-237 GCF_000517525.1 Limulus polyphemus | reverse complement strand
ATTTCTCTGTGTTTCTATCAGTCCACGTGTATATTGAAGACTGATTTTATTTCTCTGTGTTTCTATCAGTCCACGTGTATATTGAAGACTACTTTTATTTCTCTGTGTTTCTATCAGTCCACGTGTATATTGAAGACTACTTTTATTTCTCTGTGTTTCTATCAGTCCACGTGTATATTGAAGACTGCTTTTATTTCTCTGTGTTTCTTTCAGTCCACACGTATGGTGAAGCCTGCG
>NW_013909270.1:0-552 GCF_000517525.1 Limulus polyphemus | reverse complement strand
TATGTCGGACCAACTAAGTAAGAAAACAATAATTAGATTAACCACCTGGCCATGTCGGACCAACTAAGTAAGAAAAACCATAAGTAGACTAACAACCTGACCATATCGGACCAACTAAGTAAGAAAACAATAATTAGATTAACTACCTGGCTATGTCGGACCAACTAAGTAAGAAAGACAATAATTAGACTGACCACCTGGCTATGTCGGACCAACTAAGTAAGAAAACAATAATTAGACTGACCACCTGGCTATGTCGGACCAGGTTTTCTTACTTAGAATAATTAGACTAACCACCTGGCTATGTCGGATCAACTAAGTAAGAAAACAATAATTAGACTAACCACCTGGCCATGTCGGACCAACTAAGTAAGAAAAGACAATAATTAGACTAACCACCTGGCTATGTCGGACCAACTAAGTAAGAAAGGCAATAATTAGACTGACCACCTGGCTATGTCGGACCAACTAATTAAGAAAGACAATAATTAGACTAACCACCTGGCTATGTCGGACCAACTAAGTAAGAAAACAATAATTAGACTAACCACC
>NW_013909269.1:0-236 GCF_000517525.1 Limulus polyphemus | reverse complement strand
GCTGAAAAATCCTACTGCTGTAGCAATAAAGCCATAAAACCCTATGTTGTTTGTCAATTACCTTAAAACTTTGTAAATGAAGTAGAACCCATAATGTTAGAACAGGTAGAAATGTGGTTTGAATGCTCTTATGAACTAATGATAAATGTTCTTTAATATTTTTGCAGATTGAAATTTTGTTTGCAAGTGTTTTATAATTATAAGCCATTATTATGAACGATGGACATATATATATA
>NW_013909268.1:0-235 GCF_000517525.1 Limulus polyphemus | reverse complement strand
ATCACAGTCAACCATATTTAAGCAATCATTTTCATTATATGGAAGTACATGACGGCTAACTAATTGATGCTACAGATAAATATATGGTTATATAACAGTCAACCATCTTTAACCAATTAATTGATTATATGGAAGTACATGACGGCTAACTAACTAATGTTACAGATAGATATATAATCACATAACAGTCAACCATCTTTAACTAATTAATTGATTATATGGAAGTACATCACGG
>NW_013909267.1:0-381 GCF_000517525.1 Limulus polyphemus | reverse complement strand
TTCTATACTTACATGTTCAAGTACACTAGGTTCTATACTTACATGTTCAAGTACACCAGGTTCTATACTTACATGTTCAAGTACACCAGGTTCTATACTTACATGTTCAAGTACACCAGGTTTTATACTTACATGTTCAAGTACACTAGGTTCTATACTTACATGTTCAAGTACACCAGGATCTCTACTTACATGTTCAAGTACACCAGGTTCTATACTTACATGTTCAAGTACACTGTACTTGAACATGTAAGTATAGAACCTAGTGTACTTGAACATGTAAGTATCTAGGTTCTATACTTACATGTTCAAGTATTATAGAACCTAGTGTAACATGTTCAAGTACACAGGTTCTATACTTACATGTTCAAGTACACTAGG
>NW_013909266.1:0-236 GCF_000517525.1 Limulus polyphemus | reverse complement strand
ATTATCAACTGTGCTAGATTGACTTAACAAACTGTTATTATCAACTGTGCTAGATTGACTTAATACACTGTTATTATTAACAATGTTAAACTGACTTAATACACTATTATTAACAACCATGTTAGACTGACTTAATACACTATTATTATCAACTGTGTTAGACTGACTTAATACAATGTTATTATCAACTGTGCTAGACTGACTTAATACACTGTTATTATTAACTGTGTTAGACT
>NW_013909265.1:0-831 GCF_000517525.1 Limulus polyphemus | reverse complement strand
GTATTGTCTATAAGAAGCCACAAGATTTAACGATACTGTGTACTTTCACAAACAATCCAAAAGATTTAACGATAATGTGTACTGTCTATAAAAAGCCACAAGATTTAACGATACTAACAAGCCACATGATTGATCGATACTATGTACTGTTTATAAGAAGACACAAGATTTAACAATACTGTGCACTGTCAATAAGAAGACACAAGATTTAAAAATACTGTGTACTGTCAATAAGAAGACACATGATGTGATAGTACACAGTATCGTTAAATCTTGTGGCTTCTTATAGACAATACACAGTATTGTTAAAAAATCTTTTGGCTTGTTTCACAGTATTGTTAAATCTTGTGTTCTTATAAACAGTACATAGTTTCAATCAATCATGTGGCTTGTAAGCATCCTAAAATCTTGTGGCTTTTTATAGACAGTACACATTACCGTTAGTACACAGTATTGTTAAATCTTGCGTTTTCTTAGTGACAGTACAAAGTATTGTTAAATCTTGCGTCTTCTTATTGACAGTACACAGTATTGTTAATCTTGTGTCTTCTTATTGATAGTACACAGTATTGTTAAATTCTGTGTCTTATTATTGACATTACACAGTATCGTTAAATCTCGTGTCTTCTTTTTGATAGTACACAGTATCGTTAAATCTTGTGTGTCTTATTGATAGTAATCTATAACAAGCCACAAGATTTAACGATACTGGGTACTATCACTAACAAGCCACAAGATTTAACGATACTGTGTACTATCAATAAGAAGACACAAGATTTAACAATACTGTTTGCTGTCAATAATAAAACACATTATTTAATAATACTGTTT
>NW_013909264.1:0-321 GCF_000517525.1 Limulus polyphemus | reverse complement strand
GTCAATAAGAAGACACAAGATTTAAGGATACTGTGTACTGTCAATAAGAAGATACAAGATTTAACAATACTGTTTACTGTCCATTGACAGTACACAGTATCATGAAAGTACAAATTATCGTTAAATCTTGTGTCTTCTTGACAGTACACAGTATAGTTAAATCTTGTGTCTTCTTATTGACAATACACAGTATCGTTAAATCTAGTGTATTCTTTAATAAGAATACACAAGATTTAACGATACTGTGTACTGTCAATAAGAAGACACAAGATTTAACGATACTGTGTACTTTCATTAAGAATACACTAGATTTAACGATAC
>NW_013909263.1:0-466 GCF_000517525.1 Limulus polyphemus | reverse complement strand
TAATTACTTATACAGTAGCCCCGAGTAACTCAGTTTTATTCTTGATTAGGTAATATCTTATACAGTAGCCCCGAGTAACTCAGCTTTACTCTTGATTAGATAATAACTTATAAAATAGCCTCGAGTCACTCAGTTTTACTCCTCATTAGATAATATCTTATACAGTAGCCCCCGAGTAACTCAGTTTTACTCTTGAGTACTTAATATCTTATACACTAGCCCCCGAGTAACTAAGTACTCTTGATTAGGTGATATCTTATAGAGTATCCCCGAGTAACGTAGCTTTAACTCTTGATTAGGTAATATCTTATACATTAGCTTCCGAGTAACTCAGCTTTAACTCTGGGCTACTGTATAAGATAATACCTAATCAAGAGTAAAGCTGAGTTACTCGGACTCGGAGCTACTGAATAAGAAAATCAGCTTTATGGGCTACTGTATAAGATATTACCTAATCAAGAGGAGT
>NW_013909262.1:0-236 GCF_000517525.1 Limulus polyphemus | reverse complement strand
TGTGGGAGAGTTAAAAAGTTTCTTTGGATTCTGTACCTATTACCGAAAGTTTGTGAAGGACTTTGCAACTATAGCTGCTCCACTACATGATTTGACTAAAAAAAGGCCAAAAGTTTGAATGGACAGTTTTTTGCCAGCATTATTTCAAGACGTTGAAGGAAAAATTGGCCTCTGCTCCACTTTTAAAGCTACCAGATCCCTCACTGCCGTACATACTGGATTGTTATGCTAGTAAT
>NW_013909261.1:0-236 GCF_000517525.1 Limulus polyphemus | reverse complement strand
CAGTGACACAGCGGCATGTCTGGGTTTCGGTACCCGTGGTGGGAAGAGCACAGATAGCCCTTTGTGTAGCTTTGTGTTTAACTACAAACAAAACAGTTGCTCCCCCCCAGTGACACAGCGGCATGTCTGCGGACTTACAACGCTAGAGCCTGGGTTTCGGTACCCGTGGTGAGAAGAGCACAGATAGCCCTTTGTGTAGCTTTGTGTTTAACTACAAACAAAACAGTTGCTCCCCC
>NW_013909260.1:0-262 GCF_000517525.1 Limulus polyphemus | reverse complement strand
TATAATACTAAGTTTAGTATTGTTATAATACAGTGATTACTATTGTTATAATACTGAGTTTACTATTGTTATAATACTATGTTTACTACTGTTATAATACTAAGTTTACTATTGTTATAATACTAAGTTTACTATTGTTATAATACTATGTTTACTACTGTTATAATACTAAGTTTACTATTGTTATAATACTAAGTTTACTATTGTTATAATACTATGTTTACTACTGTTATAATACTAAGTTTACTATTGTTATAATACT
>NW_013909259.1:0-300 GCF_000517525.1 Limulus polyphemus | reverse complement strand
CATCTTTAGCCTTACTTGGAACAACTACTCCATGAACACCTAGGTGTAACTTTAGTTACCGAATTTGTAAACACCATACTCATTTGCAGCGTTATTTGGTACAAGAACTCCACGAATACCTAGGTGTAACTCTAGTTACCGAATTTATAACCACCATAATCATCTTTAGAGTTACTTGGCACAACTACTCCATGAACACCTAGGTGTAACCATAATTACCGAATTTATAACCACAATACTCATCTTTAAGTTGTACCAAATAACGCATAGGTGTTGTAAAGTTGTGTAACTCTAGTTATT
>NW_013909258.1:0-976 GCF_000517525.1 Limulus polyphemus | reverse complement strand
AGTTATATAATATATACGTCATATATCACTGGATTGGTGGTACGTATATACAGTTATATAATATATACATATATCACAGGATTGGTGGTATGTCCATGCAGTTATATAATATATACATATATCACTGGATTGGTAGTATGTCTATGCAGTTATATAATATATACATATATCACTGGATTTGTGGTATGTCTATGCAGTTATATAATATATACATATATCACTGGATTGGTGGTAAGTTCGTGCAGTTATATAATATATACATCATAAACGTACCACCAATCCAGTGATACGTGCAGTTATATAATATATACATATATCACTGGATTGGAGGTATGTCCATGCAGTTATCTAATATATCACTGGATTGGTGGTAAGTTCCTGCAGTTATATAATATATACATATATCAATGGGTCGGTGGTATGTCCATGCAGTTATATAATATATACATACATCACTGGATTTGTGGTACGTTTGTGCAGTTATATAATATATACATCATATATCACTAGATTGGTGGTACGTTCTATGTATATATTATATAACTGCATGGACATACCACCAATCCAGTGATATATGATGTATATATATTATAACTGCGTGGACATACCACCAATTTAGTGATATATGTATATATTATATAACTGCGTGGACATACCACCAATCCAGTGATTTATGTATATATTATATAACTGCACTTATCACTGGATTGGTGGTACGTATATACAGTTATATAATATATACCTATATGACTGGATTGGTGGTACGTTCGTTCCGTTATATATACATATATCACTGGATTGGTGGTATGTAGTTATATAATATATACATATATTACTGGATTGGTGGTACTTTTGTGCAGTTATATAATATATACGTATATCACTGGATTGGTGGTACGTTCATGCAGTTATATAATATATACATAGATCACTGGATTGGTGGTATGTCCATGTAGTTATATTATATATACATACA
>NW_013909257.1:0-236 GCF_000517525.1 Limulus polyphemus | reverse complement strand
TAATAGCATCAAGTAAACTGTAAGTGGTGAGCTGTTACAATAACATCAAGCAAACTCTAAGTGGTGAGCTGTTATAATAACATCAAGCAAACAGTAAGTGGAGAGCTGTTACAACAACATCAAGTAAACTGTAAGTGGTGAGCTGTTACAACAACATCAAGTAAACTGTAAGTGGTGAGCTGTTACAACAACATCGAGTAAACTCTAAGTGGTGAGCTGTTACAATAACATCAAGG
>NW_013909256.1:0-269 GCF_000517525.1 Limulus polyphemus | reverse complement strand
CATCGTAAGTAAACCAGATATTGCTGTACTGTGAACAATCCAAATATTGATATATATATTATTAATAATACAGACCTAATGTCAGTAATTCCAGTACTTGTACGTTGTTAGTGATCCAGATACATTACCAGAACTTCAACTACAGTTACATCGTAAGTAAACCAGATATTGCTATACTGTGAACAATCCAAATATTGATATATATATATATATATTATTAATAATACAGACCTAATGTCAGTAATTCCAGTACTTGTACGTTGTTAGTG
>NW_013909255.1:0-235 GCF_000517525.1 Limulus polyphemus | reverse complement strand
AACAACTGCCCATCTAGTCAAACTTAACCGTAAACATACGACAATACCCAAGTTTCAAGATGTCAAACAAGTCTATAACAAACACAAGCAACTGACCATCTAGTCAGATTTAACCGTAAACACACGACAATACCCAAGTTTCTAGATGTCAAACAAGTCTTTACAAAGACAAGCAACTGACCATCTAGTCAGATTTAACCTTAAACACACGACAATACCCAAGTTTCTAGATGTC
>NW_013909254.1:0-236 GCF_000517525.1 Limulus polyphemus | reverse complement strand
TAGATTTAACAATATTGTGTACTCTCAATAAGAAGACACAAGATTTAACGATACTGTGTACTGTCAAAAAGAAGATAAAATATTTAACAATACTGTGTACTGTCAATAAGAAGATAAAAGATTTAACAATACTCTGTACTGTCGATAAGAAGACACAAGATTTAATAATACCGTGTACTATCACTAAAAAGCCACAATATTTAACGATAGTGTGTACTGTCAATAAGAAGAGACAA
>NW_013909253.1:0-236 GCF_000517525.1 Limulus polyphemus | reverse complement strand
AAAATGATGAACCGTTGCTAGTGGGAGAACCAAAAGATGAACCGTTGCTTATGGGAGAACCAAAATGATGAGCCGTTGCTAGTGGGAGAACCAAAATAATGAACCGTTTCTACTGGGAGAACCAAAAGATGAACCGTTGCTTCTGGTAGAACCAAAATAATGAACCGTTTCTACTGGGAGAACCAAAATGATGAACCGTTGCTTATGGGAGAACCAGAATTATGAACCGTTTCTAC
>NW_013909252.1:0-236 GCF_000517525.1 Limulus polyphemus | reverse complement strand
CGCAAAATTAATAGAAAAATATCGGATAGTGCTTTTTTCGTCGGAACATTAAAAATTGAGACATTATAGAATTAACAAAAAGTATTATGTCCTTTCAAAATCTGAAAACAAATTAACTTTCGTTAACCCAGAGTAAAAACAATCGAAAAAAGAGTTTATTTTCTATTGATATGTCATGGCCTTTTAGATGTTTGGATTTTGTTTTAGTAATCTTATTTTTAAAGCTTTTCAATGTC
>NW_013909251.1:0-236 GCF_000517525.1 Limulus polyphemus | reverse complement strand
CTACTGCATCAATCTTCACCAATCATAACTGGGTAATATTTTTATAACTAGGCAGTATTTTCATAGCTGAGCAATAAATAAAACAATTGAAATTTCCACAAAAATGATATGTTTCAAATTTATCAAATAAAAATGACAAAAAAGGAGTAAGTTTTGGATTTAACCAATAACAATTACAAAAACGGAGTAAGTTTCAAATACAAAACAATCAAATACAAGCATTAACATGTTTTTAA
>NW_013909250.1:0-234 GCF_000517525.1 Limulus polyphemus | reverse complement strand
ACTGAAGTCAGCTCTGTACCTGGAGACAAGGTATGGTTGTATAATCCCAATCCTTTGTATAAGACCAAAGGGAAGTCTCCTAAGTTGTCTTCTCCATGGGAAGGCCCATATGACATAGTGGATTGTCTCTCAGACGTGACTTTCCGGATAAATATGGTCGGCGAGGTAAGCCAAAAGTGGTGCATGCCAACAGGCTTTGGCATTATTCACGGTCCAGGACATTTCAGTTGGGAT
>NW_013909249.1:0-362 GCF_000517525.1 Limulus polyphemus | reverse complement strand
TCCTTGTCTCTGGTAATGTAAACAGAAACAGTACTCTTGTTTTACCTACCTCTATCATACAGTACACAAAACATAACAATATTAACTTATATCCTTGTCTCTGGTAATGTAAACAGAAACAGCACCCTTAGGGGTAGGTAAAACATCATACAGTACACAAAACATAACAATATTAATTTATATCCTTGTCTCTGGTAATGTAAACAGAAATAGCACTTTTGTTTTACCTACCCCTATCATATAGTACACAAAACATAACAATATTAATTTATATCCTCGTCTCTGGTAATGTAAACAGAAACAGTACTCTTGTTTTTACCTACCCCTATCATACAGTACACAAAACATAATATTAATTTATA
>NW_013909248.1:0-236 GCF_000517525.1 Limulus polyphemus | reverse complement strand
AGTTGGTGTTAATTTGTTATTTTATTCTACAACTAGGTACATTCTTTGAAAGTTGGTGTTAATTTGTTATCATTTTATTCTACAACTAGGTACATTCTATGAAAGTTGGTGTTAATTTGTTATCATTTTATTCTACAACTAGGTACATTCTATGAAAGTTGGTGTTAACTTGTTATCAGTTTATTCTACAACTAGGTACATTCTATGAAAGTTGGTGTTAATTTGTTATTTTATTC
>NW_013909247.1:0-348 GCF_000517525.1 Limulus polyphemus | reverse complement strand
AAGAAATTCGACTAGATGGGACGAAGTAGAAGCACGAAACGCAAAACCTTCCATAACTCCCTTAAAACGATTAGTAGGAAGGTGAAACTATGCATGTAATTGCTCAAAGATAAAGTGTACCTACATGCCAAAGTTGGAGAAGAACTATCAATTCAGGATCCTCTGGTAACAAGAAATCGAGAAACAATCAGTAACCAAAAGCTTCACTGCAGTACACATACGCCTTAGGCAAGGGGACCCTCTGGAAACAAGAAATCGAGAAACAATCAGTAACCAAAAGCTTCACTGCAGTAGACATAAGCCTTTAGGCAAGCCAATAAAAGAGTAACATAAAGCGACCACAAAAAT
>NW_013909246.1:0-236 GCF_000517525.1 Limulus polyphemus | reverse complement strand
GTCTACAAACTGATCTCTCAGCAACAGCTTGAGGAGATCGGGTGGTGTAGTTGGGTAGGCCTTGTGTGCCATACTTTCCAAGTCCTGTGCCAGCTCTTGCAGGCTCTCCCCTTTAGCACGGACTCTCGTCCTAAACCTAGCCATGTAGACTTCAGACTGATTTGGGGTTCCGTACCTGAGTTTTAGAGCCGCTAACAGTGCTCTATAGTTGTGCTTGTCGTCTGCCGACAACTGTC
>NW_013909245.1:0-237 GCF_000517525.1 Limulus polyphemus | reverse complement strand
AACTACTTTTGCTAATACAATTGTAACAGGGTTTATCCAGGTATAAAGTGATTCATGATGCTTCATTGCCAGGACTGCAATGATCTTTCCTACAAAAAGAAACCATGTGCATTTAAAAGTCTTGCAGAGACTGATACATCTGCACTTTAATAGAGGCAATTTTCTTGGCCATGAGGTTCAAAAATTAATTATTTGTTTCGATAATTCTCGCAAAGAAGGTACACAAAAATAACCTAC
>NW_013909244.1:0-357 GCF_000517525.1 Limulus polyphemus | reverse complement strand
TTTATATATGTATATATGACTGCAGAAACCCTCTGTCATATACATGAACGATTCTCACTAATGTATCATGTTTTTATTTATATATGTATATATGACTGCAGAAAGCCCTCTGTCATATACATGACCGATTCTCACTAATGTATCATGTTTTTATTTATATATGTATATATGACTGCAGAAAGCCCTCTGTCATATACATGACCGATTCTCACTAATGTATCATGTTTTTATTTATATATGTATATATGACTGCAGAAAGCCCTCTGTCATATACATGAACGATTCTCACTAATGTATCATGTTTTTATTTATATATGTATATATGACTGCAGAAAGTCCCTCTGTCATATATACATG
>NW_013909243.1:0-236 GCF_000517525.1 Limulus polyphemus | reverse complement strand
TTTGTACTGTCAATAAGAAGACACAAGATATAAGAATACTGTGTAATATCACTAACAAGCCACAAGAATTAACAATACTGTGTACTGTCAATAAGAAGACACAACGATTTAACGATACTGTGTACTGTCAATAAGAAGACACAAGATTTACGATACTGTGTACTGTCAATAAGAAGACACAAGATATAAGAATACTGTGTACTATCACTAACAAGCCACAAGAATTAACAATACTG
>NW_013909242.1:0-865 GCF_000517525.1 Limulus polyphemus | reverse complement strand
TTTTTTGTTTCCTGTTGTGTTGTAAACAGAGATGAGCTTTAAAAAGAAGATTATTCAAACAAAATCTCAGCGTCTAAAAGGCCATGACATCTTCTTATTAAATAAACTCCACCTTTTCGATTGTTTTTTATTAACCAAAACTATTATGTCCCGTGAAAAGCTATAAAAAATTCAACTTTCGCTAATCCAGAGTGCAATAATGTCTCAGTTTTGAGTTTTCCGACGATATAAGCACCATCCGATATTTTTCTATTAATTTTTCGTCATAAAAAGCAGTTTTTCTTTTTTTCCAAAAAAAATTCATATTTTCACCGAAAAGCCAAGGCTATAGCCCATGTTTTTTCTCAAATTTTTAAAAAATAGTTTTATCCTTATATTTCAATACAATAATGCCAGGATATCCATTTTGAAAGTCTTACATCAATTAACAGATTACGAAATAACTATTGGGAATTTTGATGAAAAGAAACAGTAAAATCGAAGATAAGTTTCTTGTTTCCTGTTATGTTGTAAACACAATCGAAAAGGTGGAGTTTATTTAATAAGAAGATGTCATGGCCTTTTAGACGCTGAGATTTTGTTTGAATAATCTTCTTTTTAAAGCTCACCTCCTAACCCAGAGTATAAATGAATGTTCAATTTTTTTTAGCTTTTCACGTGATATAATAGTTTTGGTTAATGCTATATTGTCTCAGTTTTGAGTTTTATGACGATATAAGCACCATCCGATATTTTTCTATTAATTTTTTGTCATAAAAGCACTTATATCTTTTTCAAAAAAAATTCATATTTTCTCCGAAAAAAATAGTTTTTTCCTTATATTTCAATACAATGATGCCATTGATATAAGACTTTCAAAATAGAT
>NW_013909241.1:0-478 GCF_000517525.1 Limulus polyphemus | reverse complement strand
TACCATCAGATGTGTGAAGTACAGACAGGTCCTTGTTATAGTATACTATCAGATGCGTGAAGTACAGACAGGTCCTTGTTATAGTATACTATTAGATGTGTGAAGTACAGACAGGTTCTTGTTATAGTTTACTATCAGATGTGTGAAGTACAGACAGGTCCTTGTTATAGTTTACTATCAGATGTGTGAAGTACAGACAGGTCCTGATGGTATACTATAACAAGGACCTGTATATAATTCACACATCTAATAGTATACTATAACAAGGACCTGTCTGTACTTCACACATCTAATAGTATACTATAACAAGGACTTGTGTCTGTACTTTACACATCTGATAGTATACTATAACAAGGACCTGTCTGTACTTCACACATCTGATAGTAAACTATAACAAGGACCTGTCTATACTTCACACATCTGATAGTAAACTATAACAAGATGTGTGAAGTACAGACAGGTCCTTGTTATAGTATAC
>NW_013909240.1:0-612 GCF_000517525.1 Limulus polyphemus | reverse complement strand
TTATATCTAACCAGCTGTGTCACTAGTTAGAAAAACAGATGGTTTTGATTGTTATATCAAACCAGCTGTGTCACTAGTTAGAAAAACAATTAAAACCATCTGTTTTTCTAACTAGTGACAGAGCTGGTTTGATATAACAATTAAAACCATCTGTTTTTCTAACTAGTGACACAGTTGGTTTGATATAACAATTAAAACCATCCGTTTTTCTAACTAGTAACACAGCTGGTTAGATATAACAGTTAAAACCATCTGTTATATCTAACCAGCTGTGTTACTAGTTAGAAAAACGGATGGTTTTAATTGTTATATCAAACCAACTGTGTCACTAGTTAGAAAGACAGATGGTTTTAATTGTTATATCAAACCAGCTGTGACACTAGTTATAACAACAGAGGGTATTAATTGTTATATTAAACCAGCTGTGTCACTAATTATAACAACAGAGGGTATTAATTGTTATATTAAACCAGCTGTGTCACTAGTTAGAACAGTGGAGAGTTTTAATTGTTATATCTAACCAACTGTGTCACTAGTTAGAAAAACATATGGTTTTAATTGTTATATCTAACCAACTGTGTCACTAGTTAGAACAACAGAGGATTTTAATTG
>NW_013909239.1:0-357 GCF_000517525.1 Limulus polyphemus | reverse complement strand
GTCAAGTAGACAGGAATTAGTGTCTGGGTAAGATGTTACACTAGTGTTTGCCAAGAAGACAGGAATTAGTGTCAGGGTAAGATGTTACATTAGTGTTTGCCGAGCAGACAGGAATTAGTGTCAGGGTAAGATGTTACAGTAATGTTTGCCGAGTAGATAGGAATTAGTGTCAGGGTAAGATGTTACAGTAATGTTTGTCAAGTAGACAGGAATTAGTGTCAGGGTAAGATGTTACAGTAGTGTTCGTCAAGTAGACAGGAATTAGTATCAGGGTAAGATGTTACACTAGTGTTTGTCAAGTAGACAGGAATTAGTGTCAGGGTAAGATGTTACACTAGTGTTTGCCAAGAAGACAGG
>NW_013909238.1:0-651 GCF_000517525.1 Limulus polyphemus | reverse complement strand
GTGAGACTAGCATAAGCATTTTGTACATTATCCAAGAGTGAGACTAGGATAAACCTTTTGTACATTCTCCAGGTATGAGACTAGCATAAATATTTTGTACATTCTCCAGGTGTGAGACTAGGATAAACATTTTGTACATTCTTCAGGTGAGACTAGGATAACCAAAAGGTTTATCCTAGTCTCACACCTGAAGAATGTACAAAGGCGTTTATTCTAGTCTCACACCTGGAGAATGTACAAAAGGTTTATCCTAGTCTCATACCTGAAGAATGTACAAAGGCGTTTATCCTAGTCTCACACCTGGAGAATGTACAAAATAGTCTCACACCTGGAGAATGTACAAAAGGTTTATCCTAGTCTCACTCTTGGATAATGTACAAAATGTTTATGCTAGTCTCACACCTGGAGAATGTACGCATAAACATTTTGTACATTATCCAAGAGTGAGACTAGGATAAACCCTTTGTACATTCTTCAGGTGTGAGACTAGGATAAACGCCTTTGTACATTCTTCAGGTGCGAGATTAGTATAAACCTTTTGTACATTCTCCAGGTGTGAGACTAGCATAAACATTTTGTACATTATCCAAGAGTGAGACTAGGATAAACCCTTTGTACATTCTCCAGGTGTGAGACTAGGATAAACCTTTT
>NW_013909237.1:0-233 GCF_000517525.1 Limulus polyphemus | reverse complement strand
CCAGAAAAAATGTATCTAAGCCAAAATTTAGGCTTATATATCGAAATGACTATGATATGTTGTTCGATGTGATGGAAGAAAAAGAGTAACGAAAGTACCTGATTGTCCCGGCATGGCCAGGTGGTTAGGGCGCTCGACTCGCAATCCGAGGGTCGCGGGTTCGAATCCCCGTCACACCAAACATGCTCGCCTTTTCAGCTGTGGGGGCGTTATAATGTGACGGTCAATCCCAC
>NW_013909236.1:0-238 GCF_000517525.1 Limulus polyphemus | reverse complement strand
AGAAACACGTTTTTATTGTGTATGAGTGTGTTTTAGAAACACGTTTTTATTGTGTATGAGTGTGTTTTAGAAACACGTTTTTATTGTGTGTGAGTGTGTTTTAGAAACACGTTCTTATTGTGTATGAGTGTGTTTTAGAAACACGTTTTTATTGTGTGTGAGTGTGTTTTAGAAACACGTTTTTATTGTGTATGAGTGTGTTTTAGAAACACGTTTTTATTGTGTATGAGTGTGTTTT
>NW_013909235.1:0-236 GCF_000517525.1 Limulus polyphemus | reverse complement strand
AACACTCTGAATCAATATATTCATAGCTAAATTTTCAGTCGAAATTCTCAATCCATATATTCATAGCTAAATTTTCAGTCAACACTCTCAATCCATATATTCATAGCTATATTTTTAGTCAACACTATCAATACATATATTCGTTGATAAATTATCTTTAAACATTCTCAATCCACATATTCATAGATGAATTTTCAGTTAACACTCTCAGTCCATATATTCATAGCTAGATTTTT
>NW_013909234.1:0-356 GCF_000517525.1 Limulus polyphemus | reverse complement strand
TTTTCTTGTTTGTTTGTTTAGCGTAAAGCTGCACATTGGAATACCTGCGCTCTGTCCATCGCGGGAATCGAAACCCGGACTGTTTGCCACTGACTGCGTTTTCAAGCAATGTATCCAATCAAAATTTCCGCGACTATGCTGCCACCTATATTGCATATGCATTTCTACCTGAAGATTCACTTGTCACTTGTCGCATCTCTACCTAAAGGTTCTCTGGTCAAGTGTCTCAGTCTCTACCTAAAGGTTCTCTGGTCAAGTGTCTCAGTTTCTACCTAAAGGTTCTCTGTAACTTTGGAGTGTCACACTGGAATAAACTCACACTGTGACGTGTGAAACTGTAACCTTGGAGTGTCACA
>NW_013909233.1:0-235 GCF_000517525.1 Limulus polyphemus | reverse complement strand
ATATACAACCAAATTAAGAGAAATAATTACACGGAACTGTTTGCGAGTATATACAACCAAATTAAGATAAATAATTACACGGAACTGTTTGCGAGTATATACAACCAAATTAAGATAAATAATTACACGGAACTGTTTGCGAGTATATACAACCAAATTAAGAAAATAATTACACGGAACTGTTTGCGAGTATATACAACCAAATTAAGATAAATAATTACACGGAACTGTTTGC
>NW_013909232.1:0-236 GCF_000517525.1 Limulus polyphemus | reverse complement strand
AATTGTTAAAAATATGGAGTATGTAGTTGGTGTTAAAACATGGAGTATGCAATTGTTAAAAATATGGAGTATGCAGTTGTTGTTAAAAATATGGAGTATGTAGTTGGTGTTAAAACATGGAGTATGTAATTGTTAAAAATATGGAGTATGTACTTGTTGTTAAAAATATGGAGTATGTAGTTGTTGTTAAAAATATGGAGTATGTAGTTGTTGTTAAAATATGGAGTATGTTGTTC
>NW_013909231.1:0-236 GCF_000517525.1 Limulus polyphemus | reverse complement strand
AACACAGTATTGTTAAATCTTGTGTCTTCTTATTGACAGTACACAGTATCGTTAAATATTGTGTCTTTTTACTGATAGTACACAGTATTGTTAAATCGTGTGTTTTCTTATTGAAAGTACACAGTATCGTTAAATCTTGTGTCTTCTTATTGACAGTACACAGTATCGTTAAATCTTGTGGTTTCTTATTGACAGTACACAGTATCGTTAAATATTGTGTCTTCTTATTGACAGTA
>NW_013909230.1:0-233 GCF_000517525.1 Limulus polyphemus | reverse complement strand
TAAACCTAAGTGTTCATGGCGTAGTTGTACCACGTAAGGCTAAAGATAAGTTTAGTGGTTATAAATTCTGTAACTAGAGTTACACCTAAGTGTTCCTTTGAGTAATTGTACCAAGTAAGGCTAAAGATGAGTTTGGTGGTTACAAATTCGGTAACTAGAGTTAAACCTAAGTGTTCATGGCGTAGTTGTACCCCGTAAGGCTAAAGAAAGTATGTTGGCTATAAATTCTGTAA
>NW_013909229.1:0-237 GCF_000517525.1 Limulus polyphemus | reverse complement strand
CAATTACTCACTACCTACACGCATTGTCACGTCACGCCGTGACCATCTTATATATACCAGACCACCCCCAATTTAGCAAATGCTAGAGCACTCCCGAAGGAACAGGATAGTTCTAGAAAACGGGTGGCGTGATACTAGTCACATGATCTCGCTGAAGCAACAATATGGAAAATGTAAGATCTCTTCTGACTCTGAAGTCACTTTTCAGTTACTGGATCTCTTTAATGTGAGCCAGAG
>NW_013909228.1:0-236 GCF_000517525.1 Limulus polyphemus | reverse complement strand
AGGCTCTACTAGCAAACCACAACTGAGATATCGTACATTGTCTACGAGGCCCTACTGTCAAACCACAACTGATATATCATACATTGTCCACAAGGCTCTACTAGCAAACCACAACTGAGATATCGTACATTGTCTACGAGGCCCTACTAGCAAACCACCACTGAGATATCGTACATTGTCTACGAGGCCCTACTAGCAAACCACCACTGAGATATCGTACATTGTCTACAAGGCTC
>NW_013909227.1:0-550 GCF_000517525.1 Limulus polyphemus | reverse complement strand
TTCAGCCATAAAGTCCGAATCAGCCAGCACTCAGCATAGCTAATCTATCAAACAAACTGTTTAATCAAGCCATAAAGTCCGAATCAGCCAGCACTCAGCATAGCTAGTCTAACAAACAAACTGTTTAATCCAGCCATAAAGTCCGAATCAGCCAGCACTTAGCATAGCTAGTCTAACAAACAAACTGTTTAATCCAGCCATAAAGTCCGAATCAGCCAGCACTTAGCATAGCTAGTCCAACAAACTTTAATCCAGCCATAAAGTCCTAATCAGCCAGCACTTAGCATAGTTAGTCTAACAAACAAACTGTTTAATCCAGCCATAAAGTCTGAATCAGCCAGCACTCAGCATAGCTAATCTATCAAACAAACTGTCTAATCAAGCCATAAAGTCCAAATCAGCCAGCACTTAGCAGAGCTAGTCTAACAAACAAACTGTTTAATCCAGACATAAAGTCCGAATCAGCCAGCACATAGCATAGCTAATCTAACAAACAAACTGTTTAATCCAGCCATAAAGTCCGAATCAGCCAGCACTTAGCATAGCTAGT
>NW_013909226.1:0-236 GCF_000517525.1 Limulus polyphemus | reverse complement strand
TGTCAATAAGAAGACACAAGATATAAGAATACTGTGTACTATCACTAACAAGCCACAAGAATTAACAATACTGTGTACTATCACTAACAAGCCAAAATATTTAAAGATACTGTGTACTGTCAATAAGAAAACACAAGATTTAACAAGAGTGTGTACTGTCAATAAGAAGACACTAGATTTAACAATACTGTGTACTGTCGATAAGAAGACACAAGATTTAACGATACTGTGTACTG
>NW_013909225.1:0-408 GCF_000517525.1 Limulus polyphemus | reverse complement strand
AATGTTCGACATATTAAACAACACAGAACAAATATAATTTTAGTAATTAATACCCAGAACGTGTGAATATATTTTCAATGTTCGACATATTAAACTACACAGAACAAATATAATTTTAGTAATTAATACCCAGAACGTGTGAATATATTTTCAATGTTCGACATATTAAACAAGCGGATATATTTTCAATGTTCGACATATTAAACTACACAGAACAAATATAATTTTAGTAATTAATACCTAGAACGTGTGAATATATTTTCAATGTTCGACATATTAAACTACACAGAAGGCATATTATGATTTGTTGGCACCATTCTATTTTTTGCATGGTCCCATCATTTTTGTTGCAATGTTCCATTTTCTGAGTCTTGTCTTTTATTTTGCTTTTCTTGGCCACTTTAGCAC
>NW_013909224.1:0-236 GCF_000517525.1 Limulus polyphemus | reverse complement strand
ACTAAACTATATTATGTCATTCTCAATCTAAACAATACTTCTACACTAAACTATACTATCTCATTCTCAATCTAAACAATACTTCTACACTAAACTATACTATCTCATTCTCAAACTAAACAATACTTCTACACTAAACTATATTATGTCATTCTCAATCTAAACAATACTTCTACACTAAACTATATTATGTCATTCTCAAACTACACAATACTTCTACACTAAACTATACTATC
>NW_013909223.1:0-236 GCF_000517525.1 Limulus polyphemus | reverse complement strand
CGTTAAATCTTGTGTCTTCTTATTGACAGTACACAGTATTGTTAAATCTTGTGTCTTCTTATTGACAGTACACAGTATCGTTAAATCTTGTGTCTTCTTATTGACAGTACACAGTATCGTTAAATCTTGTGTCTTCTTATTGACAGTACACAGTATTGTTAAATCTTGGGTCTTCTTATGGACAGTACACAGTATCGTAAAATATTGTGTCTTCTTATTGACAGGACACATTATTG
>NW_013909222.1:0-237 GCF_000517525.1 Limulus polyphemus | reverse complement strand
GTGTCTGGTAGGTCCTTTATTATAGATGGATAGTGGCTGGTAGGTCTTTTATTATAGATGGATAGTGACTGGTAGGTGTTTTGTTATTAATGGATAGTGGCTGATAGGTCATTACTATAGATAGAGAAAGGCTGGTAGGTCTTTTATTACAGATGCATTGTGCTGGAAGGTATTTTATTAGAGATGGATAGTGGCTGGTAGGTCTTTTATTATAGATGGATAGTGACTGGTAGGTCT
>NW_013909221.1:0-236 GCF_000517525.1 Limulus polyphemus | reverse complement strand
TGATGACCTAACTTAGCCTACAGATAAAGAACTTATTATACAGATTATCTGAGTAATCCTGATGACCTAACTTAGCCCACAGATAAAGAACTTATTATACAAATTATCTGAGTAATCCTGATGACCTAACTTAGCCTACAGATAAAGAACTTATTATACAGATTATCTGAGTAATCCTGATGACCTAACTTAGCCCACAGATAAAGAACTTATTATACAGCTCATCTGAGTAATCC
>NW_013909220.1:0-294 GCF_000517525.1 Limulus polyphemus | reverse complement strand
TATGGTGCAAAATATGCATATCTACATATCTGGGTACTTTTAGCCTGTTAAAAAGCTAATTTCTTAGAACTTTTTTTTGCCTAGAAATATGGAAATAATCACATATTTGTAGACCTAATCACAAATACTTTAAATAAGCATTATATAAATTTGATAGGAGGTTATTGTACCACAGTGATGTGGTTGAAATTTTTTCACATATTTTAACAATGAAAACTAATGGCCTTAAAGGTAAAAAATAGTTTTAGCATGTAATATGAGAAAAGTACCCAGATATAATATTAATATACAGTT
>NW_013909219.1:0-236 GCF_000517525.1 Limulus polyphemus | reverse complement strand
TGACGGAACAACGTGTGTAGGTAGTGAATAATTGAACTGCAGTCAGAAAGTATTGTTGAAGTTAACGTTCATTGTTATAGCGTTTGTTATAGAGCGGCTGTTGAAAATAAGTGTATCAGTAAAGTTATATTCAGAAAGAATAAACCAGTTTTATTAAGAAAGGACTTGTGTCGCTAAAGTTTCGTCGGAACGAAGTTACGGAAAATCAATTAACGACTGGAGGCATAACAAATTGG
>NW_013909218.1:0-235 GCF_000517525.1 Limulus polyphemus | reverse complement strand
GTAATGTCGTAGGGTAGAGAGAATGAGTAATTGAACTAGCAGTCAGAGATAGACGTATTGTTGTAGTTAACGTTCGTTCGTTACAGTGTTGTTTTAGCGCGAGTATTGAGATTAAGTGTATCGCAGAGTTATATTCGGAAAGAATAAACCAGTTTTATTAAGTAAAGACTTGTGTCATTAAAGTTTCGTTGGAACGAAGTTACGGAAAAATCAATTAACAAACGGAGACGTAACA
>NW_013909217.1:0-236 GCF_000517525.1 Limulus polyphemus | reverse complement strand
TATGTTCTTTTACTTACCCTAACACAGATAATAACAGTCATAACAATATCATTAATAGTATGTTCTTTTACTTCCCCAGCACAGGTAAGATCAGTCATAACAATATCATTAATAGTATGTTCTTTTACTTACCCAACACAGGTAAGATCAGTCATAACAAACTCATTAATAGTATGTTCTTTTACTTACCCAACACAGATAATAACAGTCATAACAATATCATTAATAGTATGTTA
>NW_013909216.1:0-236 GCF_000517525.1 Limulus polyphemus | reverse complement strand
TAGGGCGCTGATCGAACGCTGTCTAAATATGGCGGGCGACTAATACCACATTTAAATGAATATTGTTACGTCTCCGTTTGTTAGTTAACTTTCCGTAACTTCGTTCCGACAAAACTTTAGCGACACAAGTCCTTACTTAATAAAACTGGTTTATTCTTTCCGAATACAACTTTACGATACACTTATTTTCAACAGTCGATCTATAACAAACGCTATATCAACGAACGTCAACAATA
>NW_013909215.1:0-236 GCF_000517525.1 Limulus polyphemus | reverse complement strand
CCTACAATAACAATAAAAGAAATTAACTGAGATAATATATCATAACACACACTGTAATACATATCACAATAACCAGTCCTACCACAATGATCCTACAATAACAATAAAAGATATAATACACACTGTAATACATATCACAATAACCAGCCCTACTACAATGATCCTACAATAACAATAAAAGAAATTAACTGAGATAATATATCATAACACACACTGTAATACATATTACAATAATC
>NW_013909214.1:0-235 GCF_000517525.1 Limulus polyphemus | reverse complement strand
CATTCATAACAGTCTTTTTCGTCCTTCTTAGACTAGATATTTTGACTTTGATAGAGGTATTTTTAGTCTTTCTTACACTATATTTTAATGACTTTCATAATGGTATTTTTAATCCTTCTTAAACTATATTTTGTCGACTGTTATAAAGGTCTTTTAGTTTTCCTTCCACTAGACTTTGTTGACATTGATATGGGTCGTTTTATTCAGTTTTCCACTATATTTTGTCGACTGTTAT
>NW_013909213.1:0-236 GCF_000517525.1 Limulus polyphemus | reverse complement strand
GACACACGATTTAGCAATACTGTGTACTATCAATAAAAAGACACAATATTTAACGATACTGTGTACTGACAATAAGAAGCACATTATTCAACGATACTGTGTACTGTCAATAAGAAGACACAAGAATTAACGATACTGTGTACTGTCAATAAGAAGACACAAGATATAACGATACTGTGTACTGTCAATAAGAAGATCCAAGATTTAACGATACTGTGTACTGTCAGTAAGAAGAA
>NW_013909212.1:0-234 GCF_000517525.1 Limulus polyphemus | reverse complement strand
CATTAAACTGACAAGAGAACATTCTTAACAAGTAAATTTCCATATTCTGAAATATTAACATTATAGGTTAACACATATAAGAAGGAAGTATCTAGTCAAACTTTCTGTGTCTATTTTACATTAAACTGACAAGAGAATATTCTTAACAAGTAAATTTCATATTCTGAAATATTAACATTATAGGTTAACACATATAAGAAGGAAGTATCTAGTCAAACTTTCTGTGTCTATTTT
>NW_013909211.1:0-344 GCF_000517525.1 Limulus polyphemus | reverse complement strand
CAGAAGGAAACTCTCATTTCTATTTGTCAAGTTCATATGCATTCACTTCATTGGATACTTGTCAATCATAGGAGCTTCTCCTTGGATCTCTTGGACTACCCTGCTACCTTTCCAAGTGGTTTTCACATCCTCAAAATAGAACCTATTGAGCTGTTAGAGAATGTAACGTGAGGGCCATTGTAACTGTTTGCTCCATGTTCCGGAGACGAAGAGGAGAAGGCTGGGCCCAACTGAGCTTGTAATTGAAGAAAAACCCCAAATTAATAAGGTGTTGAGTGGAGTAAGAATAGACATTAAACCCATCTGTGTTGCTTGTGGTCCTATGACTGAAGACTGGAAGATGT
>NW_013909210.1:0-215 GCF_000517525.1 Limulus polyphemus | reverse complement strand
AATTTATAACCACCATACTCATTTTTAGCTTTACTTGGTACAACTACTCCATGAACACCTAGGTGTAACTCTAGTTACAGAATTTAAAACCACCATATTCATCTTTAGCCGTACTTGGTACAACTACTCCAAGAACACTTAAGTGTAACTCTAGTTACCGAATTTATATCCACCATATTCATCTTTAGCCTTACATGGTACAACTACTCCATGAA
>NW_013909209.1:0-236 GCF_000517525.1 Limulus polyphemus | reverse complement strand
AACATGAAATAAACTTAAACTAATACATTAGCTTTCCGTGACATGAAATAAACTTAAACTAATACTTTAGCTTTCCGTCACATGGCTACCATTTTTAAGTTCCAGCCAGTTTCACGTAATCTTTTTACCGTTGAGATAGCCTAACTATCGATTGTTTGCCTGAACACACACATTGCAAAGAGTATATATCGTCACCTGGTAACGAGGCTTACTAAAAAAGCATGATGAAAAGTTTA
>NW_013909208.1:0-237 GCF_000517525.1 Limulus polyphemus | reverse complement strand
AATCATTGGATATTGTGATTTTTACTTTTAATATATTAGTACAATGTACCTGAAAAGAAATTATACAGAGATTATCTTTAAATGTTGAGATTACGTGGAATAGGTGCAGTGCTTGTTATGGTGACTTGATGGATTTTTTTTTGTTATTTGAGTGACATTGATAGCAAACAATCTAGTTATTAAAGACTACATTATCTTTCGGTGACATTGATAGCAAAAATCTACATTATCTTTCGG
>NW_013909207.1:0-234 GCF_000517525.1 Limulus polyphemus | reverse complement strand
GGAGCATTATAAATAGTTACGTTTTAAAGAAAAAACTACAATTGTTATAAATAACACATTCAATTGAACTAAACTATGCATGCCTATTTAAATATATTTACACATGGCTTATGTATATCGTATATATACATATTGTTGCGTCATCGAGGTCACGTGACTGGTGTGGCACCACCTATTTTCTAGAACTATCCTGTACCTTGGCGAATGCTCTAGTATTTACTAGATATAGGGTAG
>NW_013909206.1:0-258 GCF_000517525.1 Limulus polyphemus | reverse complement strand
GAATATGAAATCTAAATGTGCTCAGAAAAAACGACACTGAGCTTAGATGTGAGATACATTATGGAATCTAAATGTGCTCAGACAAAACTACACTGAGCTTAAATGTGAGATAGAATATGAAATATAAATGTGTTCAGATAAGCAGGCTCTGTAAGAAAAATTCTATGTCTATTTTATTTGATATATAAAGAAAGCAGTCATATAAACAGACAATTTATAAAAATACTGAGGCAGTGTGTGAACTTGATATATAAAAGA
>NW_013909205.1:0-235 GCF_000517525.1 Limulus polyphemus | reverse complement strand
TAATATCAACAGAATTTTTACAGAAGTTCTTAGTAATATTCATGAGTTCTAAAGAGGTATTTTTTAAAACCTGGTTCCATTTGTTGGAGAAATTTTGGTCATGAGCTTCTATTGTAATGGGTGCTTTTTGTATAAGAGATGGGGGTATGTTTCTATTCTGTATATTACCTCTATTGTAATGGGTGCTTTTTGTACAAGAGATGAGGGTATGTTTCTATTCTGTAAATTACCTCTC
>NW_013909204.1:0-236 GCF_000517525.1 Limulus polyphemus | reverse complement strand
CAGATTAACGACTGCAGAAGTGGTCAAAGTTGGTGGGATGAGCCCAAAATCTGTTCAACGGATTCTCCACAGATTGGGTTATCGTTGCAGAGCCACTAGACAGAAGCTCTTATTAAGACCTGCCAACATAGTTAGATGAAAGAAGTGGGCAAGTGATATGATGACCAAGCCTCTGGAAGACCGTATTGTTCTCAGACGAATCAAGATTTGCTCAATTTTCGGACAGTGGAAGGAAA
>NW_013909203.1:0-236 GCF_000517525.1 Limulus polyphemus | reverse complement strand
GGAGAAAAAATATGAAAATACTTTGAAGTTCACTTATCTCAATATATGAAAAATTATGAAAAAATTAGAAAAATACTTGGAGGTTCACTTATCTCTCAATAGATGGAGAAAAAATAATAAGGAAAAATATATCTAAGTTCAGTTATTTCTCAATTGATGGAGAGAAAATATTAAGAAAAAAATACTTGGAAGTTCATTTTTCTCTCAATAGATGGAGAGAAACAATTAAGAAAAAA
>NW_013909202.1:0-347 GCF_000517525.1 Limulus polyphemus | reverse complement strand
CCTATAACAGTGGCCAAAAACATTGACTGGCTCTACCTCCTGGCACACACCCAACAATGCCCCTTCCTTAAGTGTCTGCTCATATTCAGAGAAAAAAGCAAGGAATGCAACTGTGAAGAAAGGACATACACTTCCGGAATATTTGACTGACCTCTATAAGAAGAGCATAGTCCATTTGACATCATCACAGGCTCTTCAGGTAAAAGAATTTTTGGCACATTATGCTGACGTCTTTTCGAAAGGAGATCATGACCTCGGATGCACAAACCTGGTAGAGCACAGAATAAACACAGGCAATCATCGTCCAATAAAGATCCCTCCAAGGAGAATAGCTCCAGCAAAGCGAC
>NW_013909201.1:0-234 GCF_000517525.1 Limulus polyphemus | reverse complement strand
GCTTCTGTACAGCTTCTGGTACTCCTTTGTTATCCATCACCTTGATCCTCACAAGGGTCTGCTGAAATGCAGAATCTATGACAAAGTTGCACCTTTGGCCATCCAGCTTCCCTGTCACGTAGATACTATGTGTACTTGCCATTTTACACTTAGCTGTTGGGACTTTCATGATGGAGGTTGGTGGGCGTCCCTTAGCACCAACCACTACTGGTTTCCCGAAGCTGACTTATTGGA
>NW_013909200.1:0-235 GCF_000517525.1 Limulus polyphemus | reverse complement strand
AACACAGTATCTTTAAATCTCATGTCTTCTTATTGACAGTACACAGTATTGTTAAATCTCGTGTCTTCTTATTGACAGTACACAGTATCGTTAAATCTTATGGCTTGTTATTGATAGTACACGGTATCGTTAAATCTTGTGTCTTCTTATCGAAAGTGAACAGTATTGTTAAATCTAGTGTCTTTTTATTTATAGTACACAGTATTGTTAAATCTCGTGTCTTCTTATTGACAGT
>NW_013909199.1:0-234 GCF_000517525.1 Limulus polyphemus | reverse complement strand
TCCTTTTGTAAATCAGCAGCATCCTCTTCACAGCTAGCAACACCCAAGACCTTAATATCATCTGCAAATTTAAGTGACTTCGGGAATACTGAATGACATTAGAGAGAGAGTAGTGATTCAGTGACACAGAGTGGCACTAGAGAGAGAGAGAGTAGTGATTCAGTGACACAGAGTGGCACTAGAGAGAGAGAGAGTAGTGATTCGGTGACACAGAGTGGCACTAGAGAGAGAGAG
>NW_013909198.1:0-237 GCF_000517525.1 Limulus polyphemus | reverse complement strand
ATACAGGATTTATAAATACTGTGTACTGTCAATAAGAAGACACAAAATTTAACAATGTTGTATCCTGTCAATAAGAAGATACAGGATTTATCAATACTGTGTACTGTCAATAAGAAGAAACATAATTTAACAATACTGTGTCCTGTCAATAAGAAGAAAAAGGATTTATCAATAATGTGTACTGTCAATAAGAAGACACAAGATTTAACGATACTGAGTCCTTTCAATAAGAAGATA
>NW_013909197.1:0-236 GCF_000517525.1 Limulus polyphemus | reverse complement strand
AAGTTACAACTTTCTACGATGCGTTTTAAGGGAGTTTTTGAAGGTTTTGCGTTTTGTACCTGTACTTAGTCCCATTTACATGAATTCTTTTTGTAATTTTTTTATTAACGTTCGCCGCATTTTTGCGCGTTTACTTAAAAAATTCTAAATTATTAGTTTTAGTTTTACGATTTTTGTGGTCGTTTTATGTTACTCTTTTTATGGCTTCTTGAAATCGTATGTGTACTGCACTAAAG
>NW_013909196.1:0-236 GCF_000517525.1 Limulus polyphemus | reverse complement strand
TTAAATATGTATTGCGAAACTTCCGCGTATTCTCCAAAATTGTGGAAGATTCTCGAGAGTAAGAATCAACAATATGTGTATGTACGTAAATGCTTGTGTTAGCGTCAGTATTGTTACGTAAAACTGAAATTTCTAGAAACTCTCCACACGCCTACAAATATAACAAACGCGCCGCGCCAAAAGGAGTATCTATTATTAGTTTGCTATAGTCATTGTGCTATAAACTTCGAAACTAT
>NW_013909195.1:0-236 GCF_000517525.1 Limulus polyphemus | reverse complement strand
CGGTTTATTGTGTGTGGTTATTGTTCGGGACGAACAATATTTAAGAGGGGGTAGTGTTGCGTCATCGAGGTCACGTGACTGGTGTAGCGCCCTCTATTTCTTAGAACTATCTGTTTTTTCATGAATGCTCTAGTATTTACTAGATAGGGTAGGCGGGTATATATAAGTGACGCGAGAAGAAGGTAATGTGTGTATAGACAGTGAGTAATTGATCTGCAGTCAGAAGTATTATTGAG
>NW_013909194.1:0-236 GCF_000517525.1 Limulus polyphemus | reverse complement strand
CTATCTTTCATGTAACTAAGGAAGACCTATACAGTATGATATATTTCATATAACTAAGGGAGACTTATACAGTATTCTATCTTTCATATAACTAAGGAAGACCTATACAGTATTCTATCTTTCATATAACTAAGGAAGACTTATACAGTATGATATATTTCATATAACTAAGGAAGACCTATAGAGTATAATATATTTCATATAACTAAGGAATACCTATACAGTATGATATATTT
>NW_013909193.1:0-413 GCF_000517525.1 Limulus polyphemus | reverse complement strand
TACATTGGAGTATAATAAATACAGATACATTAGTGTATAATAAATACAGATACGTTAGTGTATAATAAATACAGATACATTAGTGTGTAATAAATACAGATACATTAGTGTATAATAAATACAGATACATTAGTGTATAATGAAATCTGTATTTATTATACATTAATGTATCTGTATATATTAGTGTGTAATAAATACAGATACATTAGTGTATAATAAATACAGATACATTAGTGTGTAATAAATACAGATACATTAGTGTATAATAAATACATATGCATTAGTGTATAATAAATACAGATACATTAGTGTATAATAAATACAGATACATTAGTGTATAATGAATACAGATACATTAGTGTATAATAAATACAGATACATTAGTGTATAATAAATACAGATACATTGGTATG
>NW_013909192.1:0-236 GCF_000517525.1 Limulus polyphemus | reverse complement strand
ATTAAATAATTTTAATTCCACCATCTTACAATGTGTTTGGAAACCTAATAGATAGGTTTAATTCTATCATTGTGGAAGTTATTAAATAATTTTAATTCAACCATCTTACAATGTGTTTTGAAACCTAATTGATAGGTTTAATTCTATCATTGTGGAAGTTATTAAACAATTTTAATTCAACCATTTTACAATGTGTTTTGAAACCTAATAGGTTTAATTCTATCATTGTGGAAGTT
>NW_013909191.1:0-236 GCF_000517525.1 Limulus polyphemus | reverse complement strand
TAAGGTATATCTTATTTGTTCATGAGAGTCAGCTCTGTACTTGGAGATAAGGTATATCTTATTTGTCATGAGAGTCAGCTCTGTACTTGGAGATAAGGTATATCTTATTTCGTCATGAGAGTCAGCTCTGTACTTGGAGATAAGGTATATCTTATTTGTCACGAGAGTCATCTCTGTACTAGAAAATCTTTGACACCAGAGTTAGTTCTAAATTTAAAGATAAGGTATATTTTTTC
>NW_013909190.1:0-236 GCF_000517525.1 Limulus polyphemus | reverse complement strand
CATGAAGTTAATGTTACTTAACTATTTAACTTGCTTGGATGGTTCCATGAAATTCATGTTACTTAACTATTTAACTTGCTTGGATGGTAACATGAAGTTAATGTTACTTAACTATTTAACTTGCTTGGATGGTTCCATGAAATTCATGTTACTTAACTATTTAACTTGCTTGGATGGTAACATGGAGTTCATGTTACTTAACTATTTAACTTACTTGGATGGTAACATGAAGTTAA
>NW_013909189.1:0-236 GCF_000517525.1 Limulus polyphemus | reverse complement strand
TAAAAACAATATATATATATATAATACCAAAATATTAAACATATAGCAAACAAAATATTAGCTCTTTCTTCAGAGTAATGTTAAAGTAGACACAGTGCTGTTTGTATTCAAAGTGACATTACTCATCAGTATTCTTATCACTATTTCAAGACATACTCATAAAACCTTTAATATATTCATTAAGTATAATTAGGTTTGCCCTTGAAGCTAAATCATCCGACAACAGACACTGTAAT
>NW_013909188.1:0-235 GCF_000517525.1 Limulus polyphemus | reverse complement strand
TGCTATGACAATAAGCTGACAACCTGGACTGATACGGTAATGCGATATAAATACACACACACATATATATATATATATGTGTGTGTGTGTGTGTGTGTGTGTGTATCATATGTAGTAATATATATGTAATTTCTTTGTTTCTAATATGAAGAAAAAAGAATACCAGCGGCGCAGCTAAAAGGAAAAAGAAAAGAGAATCAGCAGAGGCTCTGGAAAAGGTTCTGAAGAAAATTCT
>NW_013909187.1:0-532 GCF_000517525.1 Limulus polyphemus | reverse complement strand
ATACCGTGTACTATCAATAAGAAGACAAGATTTACCAATACTGTGTACTATCAATAAGCAGACACAAGATTTATCAATACCGTTTACACTCAATAAGAAGACACATGATTTAACAATACTATGTACTATCAAAAAGAAGACAAGATTTAACGATACTGTGTACTGACAGTACACAGTATTGATAAATCCTTTATCTTCTTATTGACAGGATACAATATTGTTAAATTTTGTGTCTTTTTATTGACAGTACACAGTATTGATACATCCTGTATATTCTTATTGACAGGACACATTATGGTTAAATATTGTGTCTTCTTATTGACAGTACACAGTATTGATAAATACTGTATCTTCTTATTGACAGGACACAGTATTGTTAAATCTTATGTCTTTTTATTCACTTATCGTTAAATCTTGTGTCTTCTTATTTGTGTACTATCATAACAAGCCACAAGATTTAACAGTACTGTGTCCTGTCAATAAGAAGATACAGGATTTATCAATAATGTGTACTGTCAATAAGAAGAAACAT
>NW_013909186.1:0-236 GCF_000517525.1 Limulus polyphemus | reverse complement strand
ATTGTGGCTGGTGTGTCTTTTAATACAGATGGATAGTGGCTGGTAGGTGTTGCATTATATATGGATAGTGGATGGTAGGTCTTTTAATAGAGATGGATGGTAATTGGTATGTCTTTTAATATAGATGGATGGTAACTAGTAGGTCTTTTATTATAGATGGATAGTGACTGGTAGGTCTTTTAATACAGATGGATAGTGACTGTTAGGTCTTTTAATACAGATGGATAGTGGCTGGT
>NW_013909185.1:0-236 GCF_000517525.1 Limulus polyphemus | reverse complement strand
CATCTAGTTATTGAAGTTAAGTATATTATATTAAGACATCATTACAATCTACGTTTTCACTCTAGTTATTGAGGTTAAATATATTATATCAACATGTCATTAGAATTCACATTTCCACATCTAGTTATTGAGGCTAAGTATATTGTATTAATGTGTCATTAAAGTTCACATTTCCACATCTAGTTATTGCGGTTAAGTATATTATATAAACATGTCATTGCCATCCAGGGTGTCAT
>NW_013909184.1:0-236 GCF_000517525.1 Limulus polyphemus | reverse complement strand
CTCTTGGTTGGATGCACCAATTCCAAAATAAATATTGATGATATCTCAAAAGCTAAACGCCAGTTTCACAAATCTCACTAACCTTTTTTGTTGCTTAGTTTGTGAGATTCGGATATGTGTGCATTGGGTGTGATATAACTATCTCATTGCTAACGTCGCTTTCTTTGATAACTTTCTGGTAAATAAATATGTTTGTTGTCTTTATTTTTGTGTATTCACTGAATT
Organism: Limulus polyphemus; assembly: GCF_000517525.1. Lineage (NCBI taxonomy): Eukaryota > Metazoa > Arthropoda > Merostomata > Xiphosura > Limulidae > Limulus > Limulus polyphemus. Next base: position 11 of record NW_013909184.1, on the reverse strand, counting down.
GTATGGAACAA
>NW_013909183.1:0-234 GCF_000517525.1 Limulus polyphemus | reverse complement strand
ACGTCTACAAATATGTGATTATTTCCATATTTCTAAGCAAAAACGTTTTAAGGAAATTAGCATTTTAACAGGCTAATATTAATATAAAGTTTTAAGGTAATTATTAACCTCAAGTTATATCAGAAAATGTTACTGGTAAGCCAAGAATGATAGTATCACAGGATTTAGTAGATGAAAATGATAAATTGTCATAGAAAAATATAGAAAGTCTTATTTTTGAATATTAGAAATTAG
>NW_013909182.1:0-236 GCF_000517525.1 Limulus polyphemus | reverse complement strand
TGACTAGCTACCTTCCCTCTAGTCTTACACTGCTAATTTAGGGACGGCTAGCGCAGATAGCCCTCGTGCAGCCTTGCGCGAAATTCAAAACAAACAAACATCAAGAGAAATCCTATAGTACATTAGTTGTTGCAGCGCAAAGCTGTACAGTGGGCTATCTGCGCTCTGCCCACTGTGGATAATTGAACCACAGATTATATCGTTGCAAATCTGTATATTTAGTATTGATCATTCGA
>NW_013909181.1:0-282 GCF_000517525.1 Limulus polyphemus | reverse complement strand
ACAAGAAGAGAGATTAATTGCCACTGCTGTTCCTTTCTTGTTCCAGACAGAAAGAAAGTCAGCAGCAACTACAGGAAAATCAACAACAATGGCAAGAGGTACAAATGGAAAACTTCAGTAAATTTAAAAGCGAATTAGATACGTTAAAGAACGATTTGTTGTGTGTTACACAAGGAGGATACATTCACCATCGACTTAATCAGCCCCAGACAATGGCAAGCCCTTTACAGAGCCCGCAGCTAAACCCTAATGCAGACATATTCAGTCCCGTTAGAAGTCACA
>NW_013909180.1:0-375 GCF_000517525.1 Limulus polyphemus | reverse complement strand
GTATTGTTCAGAGTATAACTGAAAGTCACATCAGTCTCGAAATGTATAGTTCAGGGTATAACTGCAAGTCACATCAGTCTCGAAATGTATAGTTCAGGGTATAACTGCAAGTCACATCAGTCTCGAAATGTATAGTTCAGGGTATAACCGCAAGTCACATCAGTGTCGAAATGTATAGTTCAGGGTATAACTGCAAGTCACATCAGTCTCGAAATTAAAAAACAAAAACAAAAACTCTTAAATCAATCGCTTACCATAATTTTCGGTTTTACCAATCAAAATATTTTTAAATTTATACACACACACATACATCTCACAGATCTCAATAAATAATAAAAATGTATATGATGCTGACCCGTAAAACTACCGATGGGG
>NW_013909179.1:0-236 GCF_000517525.1 Limulus polyphemus | reverse complement strand
TCACCCACCGCCAACTCTTGGGCTACTCTTTTACCAATTATTGACCGTCACATTATAACGCCCCCACGGCTGAAAAGGCGAGCATGTTTAGTGTGATGGAGATTCGAACCTGCGACCGCGCAGATTGCGAGTCGAGCGCCCTAACCACCTGGCCATGCGGGCCCTTATTTGACTGTTATATATATATATATACATGTGTGTGTGTGTTGTATATATATTTAAAACAAGTATAGCCA
>NW_013909178.1:0-234 GCF_000517525.1 Limulus polyphemus | reverse complement strand
TTCTCAGGCAACTCTTCATAAGGTGAGTGTCCGTATGCTTGGGTCCCCTTTTAGCACTACATGTACTGCATGTTCGGCACCATTCTTCCACATCTCGCCTCATACCTATCCAATAAAATCTTTGTCGTAGATGACCCAATGTCTTCCTAATCCCGTGATGTCCTCCTGTTAAATTATCATGGGATTGATGCAGCACAACTTCCCGTAACTTCTTCGGTATAACTGTTTGCCAAG
>NW_013909177.1:0-236 GCF_000517525.1 Limulus polyphemus | reverse complement strand
AACTGGTTTGTTGACAGTAGAACATGTGTAGGAACATGACATTGGACTCTCAGTATACGAACTGGTTTGTTGACAGTAGAACATGTGTAGGAACATGACATTGGACTCTCAGTATACGAACTGGTTTGTTGACAGTAGAACATGTGTAGGAACATGACATTGGACTCTCAGTATACGAACTGGTTTGTTGACAGTAGAACATGTGTAGGAACATGACATTGGACTCTCAGTATATG
>NW_013909176.1:0-236 GCF_000517525.1 Limulus polyphemus | reverse complement strand
TTGTAAATGTAATATATAATACCACCTACACTTGTAAATGTGATATATAATACCACCTACACTTGTGAATGTGATAAATAATACCACCTACACTTGTAAATGTGATAAATAATACCACCTACACTTGTGAATGTGATATATATTACCACCTACACTTGTAAATGTGATATATAATACCACCTACACTTATAAATGTGATATATAATCTAGAACCGACTTACTTCACCCTAGTGCAG
>NW_013909175.1:0-239 GCF_000517525.1 Limulus polyphemus | reverse complement strand
GTACAGGTACCTATGTGTCCAACGGAAATCAGGTGAGGTTTCCTCTTATTGTATCGAAGATACCCTGGGATCCCTAATTTAAAAAAAAAACACCACAAAAAATAATTGTAACGTAATTTAAACCTAAATCTTAAAAAAAAATCATTTCTACTGTGGTATATCTATCAAACTATATAACATATCACTGGAAGTATTTGTTTTATGAAAAACCTGTGAGAGATTCATTCATCTTAAGTGTC
>NW_013909174.1:0-236 GCF_000517525.1 Limulus polyphemus | reverse complement strand
AATTAATATATAAGTATAGGCTACTAATTTTTGTTTAATTAATATATAAGTATAGGCTACTAACTTTTGTTTAATTAATATATAAGTATAGGCTACCAACTTTTGTTTAATTAATATATAGTTATAGGTTACCAACTTTTGTTTAATTAATATATAAGTATAGGCTACTAACTTCTGTTTAATTAATATATAAGTATAGGCTACCAACTTTTGTTTAATTAATATATAAGTATAGG
>NW_013909173.1:0-236 GCF_000517525.1 Limulus polyphemus | reverse complement strand
TTTAGTGTTGTTGATTTCCTACCTCATGTCTCCCACAGTTCCAAGTGCAGATGGGCCTTCTTAGTGTTGTTGATTTCCTACCTCACGTCTCCCACAGTTCCAAGTGCAGATGGGCCTTCTTAGTGCTGTTGATTTCGTACTTCACGTCTCCCACAGTTCCAATTCCAGACGGGCCTCCTTAATGTTGTTGTTTTCCTACCTCAAGTCTCCCACAGTTCCTAGTGCAGATAGGGCTT
>NW_013909172.1:0-525 GCF_000517525.1 Limulus polyphemus | reverse complement strand
CATTACTGTTGATACGAGTATGATAAAGGTAAAGCGCCCGGTGTCTCACTCTTGGAAATGGAGGATTAGTTCTTATGTTACATGGAGTGAACTTAAAATGAGAGTATAATCTCAAACCTTTCAATCAAAATATTGCTGAAAGTCCAGAAAAAAAAATTGTTGAAATTCATGTATGTTTAATCAATTTTCTGAAAACACATAACTAAGGGCATTAAATGATAAATTATAAGTGTAATAGAAAATGAATATGTATATTTATATAATAATGAGGCTACCGGCAAATTGCCTATAATGGCCAGCTACGTTTGGTAATGTAATAAAACTTAAAATATAAATTGTGTATATGTATGAATATTATCTATTTTTGTAATGTCAGATTATCTCAACAAAAAATACCCTCCCAAATTCCATTATTTTATAGTTTGTCTAGGGCCTGGCATGGCCAGGTGATTAAGGCTGTGACAGATTTATTATTCTATATTTATTTTAATATTGATGTTTGTTTAAATTAAATTTATATTTATA
>NW_013909171.1:0-236 GCF_000517525.1 Limulus polyphemus | reverse complement strand
ATCCTGAAAGTCTCAATAGGTAGGCGTAAAATGCCAAGCACACACAGTATCTACGTGACAGGGAAGCTGGATGGCCAAAAGGTGCAACTTTGTCATAGATTCTGCATCTCAGCAAACCCTTGTGAGCATCAAGGTGTTAGATTATGAAGGAGTACCAGAAGCCATACAGAATCTTAGTGATGTGACAGGACATTCTGCAAGGTTGTGGGTAACTATTGAGCTCATGGGCATAAAGG
>NW_013909170.1:0-234 GCF_000517525.1 Limulus polyphemus | reverse complement strand
ATTCCATTCCACTAGCACTTCTGGACAATACACTCCATCAAGGATTTGTTGAAGATTCCATTCCACTAGCACTTCTGGACAATACATTCCGTCAAGGATGTGTTGAAGATTCCATTCACCAGCACTTCTGGACAATATATTCCGTCAAGAATTTGTTGAAGATTCCATTCCATCAGCACTTCTGGACGATACATTCGCTTAAAATTATCTTTAATAAGTATTGTCAGTGAAAGC
>NW_013909169.1:0-236 GCF_000517525.1 Limulus polyphemus | reverse complement strand
ATACATCACTCTCTAGTCTCAATCGTTCAATATTATCTCATACATCAATCTAGTCTCAATAATTCAATATTATGTCATACATTAATCTAGTCTCAATCATTCAGTATCATGTCATACATCACTCTCTAGTCTCAATCGTTCAATATTATGTCATACATCAATCTAGTCTCAATAATTCAATATTATGTCATACATCACTCTCTAGATCTTAGTCATTGAATATTATGTCATACATC
>NW_013909168.1:0-417 GCF_000517525.1 Limulus polyphemus | reverse complement strand
AAGCAAAGTGTACTTTCAGTTCTATAATTTGTTTGTTTTTAATTATGCACAAAGCTACACACGGGCTATCTGTGCTCTGCCCACCACGGGTATCGAAACCCGGTTTCTAGCGTTGTAAGTCCGCAGACATACCGCTGTGTCACTGGGGGGCAGTTCTATAATACTACGTTGCCAAGGTCCCTGGGGGGGGGGGGCGAATGTTAGTAACCAGAAAGACAATTCACTAACTCAATTAGCACAACAGTTTTGGGTATCAGTTCCATGCTTACAATCACAGAAAAAAAAAAACGCAACGTCTTAAAGTAAAATTAAATCTGGGAGTTGTTTCTTTGATGTTGTCAAATTGTGTAAATGAAAAGTACAAATGTAATAAGCATATAATAATTATATATATATATATATATATATATATATATA
>NW_013909167.1:0-236 GCF_000517525.1 Limulus polyphemus | reverse complement strand
GTTGTTTTGTTAAATTAAGATGGATTTCCTTGATTTTTCGTTTGTTTATGTTGGGTTCTTTGTTTAAAATGACTGTGTTTTTCAATAGATATTGTTGCGTCAGCGAGTCACATGACTACTGTGACGCAACGTTTCTAGAACTATCATGTACTTTGGCGAATGTTCTAGTATTTACTAGATAGGGTAGGCTGGTATATATAATGAGGGACAACGTGACGCGAGATTATTGTAATGTG
>NW_013909166.1:0-236 GCF_000517525.1 Limulus polyphemus | reverse complement strand
GCTTGTTTACTTGGTGGGGTAGAAAGTGTTAAATAAACCCTGTAAACACTGCCACTGGTAAGCTTGTCTATTTGGTGGGGTAGAAAGTGTTAAAAGAAACCCTGTAAACACTACCACTGGTAAGCTTGTCTACTTGCTGGAGTACAAAGTGTTAAAAGAAACCCTGTAAACACTGCCACTGGTAAGCTTGTCTACTTGGTGGGGTAGAAAGTGTTAAAAGAAACCCTGTAAACACT
>NW_013909165.1:0-236 GCF_000517525.1 Limulus polyphemus | reverse complement strand
AAATCTTGTCAGAATATTGGTAGAATTTTAATAGGTTCAGGAAGACCCCGGATTTAGCTCCGTTACGTTATGAGAGAATCAATGCAAAAAAGTTTAACCAATTATCCTCTTTTTTCGGCTTAAATAGCCCCGTGGGACAGAGAAACAAATTTTACCCTGGAAATATACATTACGTGTTAACAAACAAGTATTATATTTATATGTATTTTCTTCATTATTGTTTAGTAATTGTTTAT
>NW_013909164.1:0-236 GCF_000517525.1 Limulus polyphemus | reverse complement strand
CACCATCCTATATATATAACGACTACCCCCCCCCCAATCTAGGAAGGCTCGAGAAAGAAGTGGCGTGACACTAGTCACGTGACCTCGCTGATGCAACACTGCCCCTTCTTAATATTTTCGTTCCGAACAATAGCCACTTACAATAAACCAATAACAATTAACAATAACTTAATTAAATATACAGAATTACAAAGACAAAATTACAATTCAACAAAGTCTCTTAATTTTACGGGACG
>NW_013909163.1:0-232 GCF_000517525.1 Limulus polyphemus | reverse complement strand
ACACGCATGTTTTCTACAATAATTTTATTAACTGTATCAAGACAGCATGTTGTTCTACAATAATTTTATTAACTATACCAAGACAACATATAGTTCTACAATAATTTTATTAACTATACCAAGACAGCATATAGTTCTACTCTAATTTTATTAACTATACCAAAACAGCATGTTTTTCTACAATACTTTTATTAACTATATCAAGACAGCATGTTTTTCTTACAGTAATTTT
>NW_013909162.1:0-535 GCF_000517525.1 Limulus polyphemus | reverse complement strand
TTTCTCATATTTCAATACAAAGATGCCCTTGATGTAAGACATTCAAAATAGAGATCCTTTTATGAAAATTCCCAATAGTTATTTCATAATCTCTTATACAAATTTTTCTGTTAGTGTCGATTTTACTGTTGTGTTTTTTTGTCTTCAATTGTATAATAAACAAAGAAGAGCTTTAAAAATAACATCATTCAAACACAATTCCAACATATAAAAGGCCATGACGTCTTCTTATCAAATAAACTCCACCTTTTGGATTTTTCGCAAACACAGATAAAAATAATCCAAAAGGTGGAGTTTATTTGATAAGAAGACGTCATAGCCTTTTATAGCTAAAAAAATTAACATTTATAGTGACATAATGTTTTTCGTCAATGTTATAATGTCTCAATTTTTAGTTTTCCAAAGAAATAAGCACTATCGGATATTTTTCCATTAATTTTTCGTTAAAAAAACAATTTTTTCCATTTTCCAAAAAAACTCATATTTTCACCAAAAACCAAAGGCTATAGCCCATGTTTTTTGCGAAATTTTGAAA
>NW_013909161.1:0-234 GCF_000517525.1 Limulus polyphemus | reverse complement strand
GTCACTATCATACCAACATACATTGCCATATTTGTCACTATCATACCAACATACATTGCCATATTTATCACTATCCTACCAACATACATTGCCATATTTATCACTATCCTACCAACATACATTGCCATATTTATCACTATCCTACCAACATACATTGCCATATTTATCACTATCCTACTAACATACATTGCCATATTTATCACTATCCTACTAACATACATTGCCATATTTATC
>NW_013909160.1:0-238 GCF_000517525.1 Limulus polyphemus | reverse complement strand
ATTCATGATTCTTCTAGAAACTCCAGCGCGCATGCTTCTCGTGACTTCCGCTGTCGTAACAATATTTTAGGCACTTGTTTAAAATTTCTTTTTCTGTTGGTGTTAGGGTTGTTGTTGATAAGTTATCTATATTAGTGGCTTTGTCTTTTATGTTGTTGTTTTTATAGTCTATCTGATTCATTTCGTTGATTAATTCAGATATTTTTTTAGTATGTATAGTTTCAATTTTTGTCTCTTT
>NW_013909159.1:0-254 GCF_000517525.1 Limulus polyphemus | reverse complement strand
CACAATACTTATATTCTAAATGTGTCTAACACACCACAATACTCATCCTCTAAACGTGTCTAACACACCACAATACTCATACTCTAAACGTGTCTAACACACCACAATACTCGTCCTCTAAACGTGTCTAACATACCACAATACTCATCCTCTAAACGTGTCTAACACCACAATACTCATCCTCTAAATGTATTTAATCTACCACAATGCTCATCCTCTAAATGTGGCTAACACCACAATACTTATATTCTAAA
>NW_013909158.1:0-459 GCF_000517525.1 Limulus polyphemus | reverse complement strand
ATTTTATTAAATTATGAATTCTTTACGACAGTTATTGCGTAAATGTTCCCAAATCCTTTAAACTAGATGCACTTCTGCAGGGTCCCCGAAAGTGTTCTGTCTTAAGAGTAAATAAAACCAAAATTAAGAGTAGCAAATATTTTTATTTCTTGCTTTTGAAGTTCATAAGTCACGCTGTGTTGTAGCCTACAGAGTGCATAATTTTTCTCGTGATTCATGGTATTCGCACGTTTTAATTAAAAATTTTATTAAATTATGAATTCTTTACGACAGTTATTGCGTAAATGTTCCCAAATCCTTTAAACTAGATGCACTTCTGCAGGGTCCCCGAAAGTGTTCTGTCTTAAGAGTAAATAAAACCAAAATTAAGAGTAGCAAATATTTTTATTTCTTGCTTTTGAAGTTCATAAGTTACGCTGTGTTGTAGCCTACAGAGTGCATAATTTTTCTCGTGATTCA
>NW_013909157.1:0-236 GCF_000517525.1 Limulus polyphemus | reverse complement strand
TCAAAATGTTATAACAAAATAAAGAAGGTTATGATAAACTTACCAATATGTTATAACAAAATAAAGGTTATGATAAACTTACCAAAATGTTATAACAAAATAAAGAATGTTATGATAAACTTACCAAAATGTTATAACAAAATAAAGAAGGTTATGATAAACTTACCAAAATGTTATTACAAAATAAAGAATGTTTTGATAAACTTATCAAAATGTTATAACAAAATAAAGAAGGT
>NW_013909156.1:0-236 GCF_000517525.1 Limulus polyphemus | reverse complement strand
TAGATCTCCAACAGAAGGGTCTAATACTAACCAATATCCACTAGCGTGTCTAAGTCTCCATCTCAAGTCTAACACTAACCAATATTCACTAACGTGTCTAAATCTCTAGCAAAACGGTACAACAGTGACCAATATAATTATCTTTACTATATCTCCAGCATAAGGATACAACACTAACCAATATCCACTAGCGTGTCTAGATCTCCAACACAAGTCTAACACTAACCAATATCCAC
>NW_013909155.1:0-238 GCF_000517525.1 Limulus polyphemus | reverse complement strand
GGTCATTAAAACCAACCAACCGACTTCTTATAGTTGTAGTGGCTTAAAACCGGTCCTTAAAACCAACCAACCGACTTCTTATAGTTGTAGTGGCTTAAAACCGGTCCTTAAAACCAACCAACTGACTTCTTATAGTTGTAGTGGCTTAAAATCGGTCATTAAAACCAACCAACTGACTTCTTATAGTTGTAGTGGCTTAAAACCGGTCCTTAAAACCAACCAACCGACTTCTTATAGT
>NW_013909154.1:0-236 GCF_000517525.1 Limulus polyphemus | reverse complement strand
CCCACCCATGTACAGTGTCTACACACTATTTTATAGTACTACTAATCCACCCATGTACAACATCTACACACTATTTTATGGTACTACTAATCCACCTGTGTACAACATCTACACACTATTTTATGGTACTACTAATCCACTCATGTACAATGTCTACACACTATTTTATAGTACTACTAATCCACCTGTGTACAACATCTACACACTATTTTATGGTACTACTAATCCACTCATGT
>NW_013909153.1:0-784 GCF_000517525.1 Limulus polyphemus | reverse complement strand
CTCTCTCTCTGCTGAATCAGTGGAAGGCCTGTAGGTCTAATATACTGTTACGACAGTGGGGGGGTCGCTACGACAGCGGGGTCATGTGACGAATATTCTAGAAGATTCGCTAGTGTGTTGCAACAGCGTTGCGTCAACTGACGCTGGTAGCACGTGTTGAGATTCTCAGAAGTTTCTAGAACAGGCAGTATTATCGTATATAAGTGTGCTAGACAGTGAGAGAGAGAGAGGGAGTTCTGTAGTTATAAGGTACAGTAAGACTTTGAATGATGAAAAGAACAATTTATTGCAACTTGCATTTCCATAGTCATTTTAAAAACCATAGCTCTATTGTGAATGATCAAAAGATTGGACATGGCCTAGTGTGTCACAATAAACCACTGAACATGTTATTTTGTGAATTCTAACATCTCTGAAAGGCTCATTCAAGAATGCCTGTTGAGAATGTAGTGATAAATCCTCTTTCAAATTATTTTATGGAAGTATTAGTTAATATCCAAAATAAACCATTAAAAACTTAAAATATTTTATTCCTAATAGTAAGTTATTATTATTTTTAACCTTATTGTACTGAATGATCTACTTTGACAAATATTTAAAGGGTGTTTGTACTAAAAGCACATGTTTGTAAAGTTTTTTTTTTATTATTTTTTGTAAAATTACATACTAGATTTAAATTTGTTTTTTGGCCCACCTCATAAAAAACAGAAGATTGCAATAAAAAGAAGCACTTGCTGTAATATACTCAGTTCAGATTTGTCAATTCTCATATGTATTTTTTATG
>NW_013909152.1:0-236 GCF_000517525.1 Limulus polyphemus | reverse complement strand
GTTATTGTTTCTAAAAGGTTAATAACAGAGCACACCTGCAGGCTCTCTCATCTTCAGTTATTGTTTCTCAAAGGTTAATAACAGAGCACACCTGCAGGCTCTCTCATCTTCAGTTATTGTTTCTAAAAGGTTAATAACAGAGCACACCTGCAGGCTCTCTCATCTTCAGTTATTGTTTCTCAAAGGTTAATAACAGAGCACACCTGCAGGCTCTCTCATCTTCAGTTATTGTTTCT
>NW_013909151.1:0-235 GCF_000517525.1 Limulus polyphemus | reverse complement strand
CTGCGGACATATGACACTAGAAACCGGATTTCGATACCTGTGGTGAGCACAGGGCGGATAGCCCATTGTATAGCTTTGCGCTTAACTACCATTAGCCGACTTTTTCCAAAAGGAAGGGCAAAGATTGGTTTGTAGTTTTAAATAAACCTGTATTGAGGGGTATTCACATACAACGGCAAAGATTGGTTTGTAATTTTAAATAAACCTGTGTTGAGGAGTATACACATACAACGGC
>NW_013909150.1:0-236 GCF_000517525.1 Limulus polyphemus | reverse complement strand
AAGAAGTGTACTTCACAGCATGAAAAGATGTTTTTGTGTTAAAGGAAGTCTTACTGAAGTATAGAAGATTTTAAGAAGTGTACGTCACAGCATGAAAAGACGTTTTGGTGTTAAAGGAAGTCTAACTGGAAGTATAGAAGATTTTAAGAAGTGTACGTCACAGCATGAAAAGACGTTTTGGTGTTAAAGGAAGTCTAACTGGAAGTATAGAAGATTTTAATTGCACCTCACAGCAT
>NW_013909149.1:0-236 GCF_000517525.1 Limulus polyphemus | reverse complement strand
GGTTGTGTGCAGAGATAGAAACAGGAGTGAGGTAGTGGTGTGTGCAGAGATAGAAACAGGAGTGAGGTAGTGGTGTGTGCAGAGATAGAAACAGGTGTGAGGTAGGGTTGTGTGCAGAGATAGAAACAGGAGTGAGGTAGTGGTGTGTGCAGAGATAGAAACAGGAGTGAGGTAGTGGTGTGTGCAGAGATAGAAACAGGTGAGAAAAAGAATGCGATCAAGATTCGGTTTTTAAC
>NW_013909148.1:0-235 GCF_000517525.1 Limulus polyphemus | reverse complement strand
CAATACTGTGTCCTGTCAATAAGAAGATACAGGATTTATCAATACTGTTTACTGTCAAAAAGAAGACACAAGATTTAACAATACTGTGTCCTGTCAATAAGAAGAAAAAGGATTTATCAATACTGTGTCCTGTCAATAAAAAGACACATAATTTAATAATACTGTGTCCTGTCAATAAGAAGATAAAGGATTTATCAATACTGTGTACTGTCAATAAGAAGACACAAGATTTAAC
>NW_013909147.1:0-235 GCF_000517525.1 Limulus polyphemus | reverse complement strand
GAGCAACGTTACGTAATGGACACGTCTAACCTTAGGCTAATGTTGTACTGATCATCGTCATCAACAGATTGGTTTTCTAGCGCAACGTTACGTAATGGACACGTCTAACCTTAGGCTAATATTGTACTGATCATCATCATCATCAACAGATTGGTTTCTAGCGCAACGTTACGTAATGGACACGTCTAACCTTAGGCTAATATTGTACTGATCATCATCATCAACAGATTGGTTT
>NW_013909146.1:0-236 GCF_000517525.1 Limulus polyphemus | reverse complement strand
GGTTTTGTCATCATCAGGTACCACAAGATGATGACAAAACCTTGTCGAAACGTTGTACATTTGCTGTCATGTTAAACTTGTATTAAAGTTTTTCTTCATTACCCATTTAAGCCGTCTCCAGCCATTATTTGTATGTACATTTAATTTGTTTGTTAATGCTGTTTGTTTTAACTTGGAACTTTCTAAATATTTTTATCTTTTGTTTTTTGATATTTTTTATCAGCTTCAGCAATTTA
>NW_013909145.1:0-236 GCF_000517525.1 Limulus polyphemus | reverse complement strand
CCATGTATCTGGAATGTTTCAACTACACCATGTATCCGGAATGTTTCAACTACACCATGTATCCAGAATGTTTCAACTACACCATGTATCCCGAATGTTTCAACTACACTATGTATCCGGAATGTTTCAACTACACTATGTATCCCGAATGTTTCAACTACACCATGTATCCGGAATGTTTCAACTACACCATGTATCCAGAATGTTTCAACTACACTATGTATCCCGAATGTTTC
>NW_013909144.1:0-236 GCF_000517525.1 Limulus polyphemus | reverse complement strand
GTTACGTAATCTGAATTTCTAGAAAATCTTCCCACGCCTATAAGTATAACCAACGCGACGCACCAAAGAGAGTGTCTATTATTAGTTCGCTATAGTTAGTGTGCTATAAACTTCGAAAGCTATTATTGTTATAATTGTTATAACGCTTATCAATCGGAAAGCTTCAGATATTTGACCAGAAATCTTTACAAAGTTTGAACATTGCAAACTATTTAACTATAGAGCATTTGAAATTC
>NW_013909143.1:0-236 GCF_000517525.1 Limulus polyphemus | reverse complement strand
GTGTACTGTCAATAAGAAGACACAAGGATTTAACAATACTGAGTACTGTCAATAAGAAGACACAAGATTTAACAATACTGTGTACTGTCAATAAGAACAACACAAGATTTAACAATACTGTGTACTGTCAATAAGAAGAACACAAGATTTAACAATACTGTGTACTGTCAATAAGAAGACACGAGATTTAACGATACTGTGTACTGTCAATAAGAAGACACAAGATTTAACGATAC
>NW_013909142.1:0-236 GCF_000517525.1 Limulus polyphemus | reverse complement strand
GATTAGAATAAAGACTCTAGTAGTCTATAGTATCACTTGGAGGATTAGGATGAATATTAATCTAGTAGTCTATAGTATCACTTAGAAGATTAGAATAAAGACTCTAGTAGTCTATAGTATCACTTGGAAGATTAGGATGAATATTAATCTAGTAGTCTATAGTATCACTTGGAAGATTAAGATAAAGACTAATCTAGTAGTCTATAGTATCACATGGATGATTTGGACGAAGATCG
>NW_013909141.1:0-236 GCF_000517525.1 Limulus polyphemus | reverse complement strand
ATGAAATTGTTTTATTAGAGAGAAATATGAATGATAAGTGTTAAATTATGAAATTGTTTTATTAGAGAGAAATATAAATGATATGTGTTAAATTATGAGATTGTTTTATTAGAGAGAAATATGAATAAAAATGTGTTAAATTATGAGATTGTTTTATTAGAGAGAAATATAAATGATATGTGTTAAATTATGAAATTGTTTTATTAGAGAGAAATATAAATGATATGTGTTAAATT
>NW_013909140.1:0-234 GCF_000517525.1 Limulus polyphemus | reverse complement strand
GTGGAATTGACCGTAATATTATAACGCCCCCAACGGCTGAAAGGGCGAGCATGTTTGGTGGGACGGAGATTCGAACCCACGACCCTCAGATTGCGAGTCGAGCGCCTTATCCACCTGGCCATGCCGGGCTCCAGCAATGGAAAGGAAGACACATGCGAATTCAAGACACCGTTCCACTTCTCAGATGACAGATGAATAGAATTTCTTTATGGCTTAAGTTATGTACATCATCTA
>NW_013909139.1:0-236 GCF_000517525.1 Limulus polyphemus | reverse complement strand
TGAAATTTAAAACAAAACAAACCAAACCTTCGAACTGCACCATCTTAGAATATTAAACCTTACATATATAAATGTTTCATATGCATAATTATTTTTAAAAACCTTTGTTTGTTTTTGAATTTTGCATAAAGCTGCCCGTGGGCTATCAGCTATAGCCATCACTAATTTAAAAGCGATAGACTATAGGAAAGGTAACACCACCTATTACTAACTATTAGGCTATTCAATAACAACAT
>NW_013909138.1:0-236 GCF_000517525.1 Limulus polyphemus | reverse complement strand
TATTAGTTGACCTGAAGTACAATAAGTCTGTTGCCTAGTTGTTCTTTACTGACTCAACAAGTGAGTATATGTATTAGTTGACCTGAAGTACAATGAGTCTATTTGTCTAGTTGTTCTTTACTGACTCAACAAGTGAGGATATGTATTAGTTGACCTGAAGTACAATGAGTCTGTTGTCTAGTTGCTCTTTACTGACTCAACAAGTGAGGATATGTATTAGTTGACCTGAAGTACAA
>NW_013909137.1:0-236 GCF_000517525.1 Limulus polyphemus | reverse complement strand
GACTACACAAGGACTATCTGTGCTCTGCCCACCACGGGTATACGAACCCGGTTTCTAGAGTTGTAAGTCCGCAGACATACCGCTGTGCCATTGGGGGGCAAGAGATAGAAGTCACGAGTGGATATTGGTAAATGCAAGTCGACAAAGCAAGTAGACTGTCTTCCTAGGTGGAAACAGTGGAGTTTGTTGTAAGTGAATTTCATCCTGATAAACCCTGTCTTCCTAGGTGGAAACAG
>NW_013909136.1:0-258 GCF_000517525.1 Limulus polyphemus | reverse complement strand
GAATGTTTTTCTATTAATTTTTAGGTCAAAAAACTCTTTTGTCCGTTTTCCAAAAAAATTCATATTTTCACCAAAAATCAAAGGCTATAGCCCTTGTTTTTTCACAAATTTTGAAAAAAATTGTTTTTCTTCGTATTTCAATACAAAGATGCCCTTGATGTAAAACTTTCAAAATAGAGATCCTTTTATGAATATTCCCATTAGTTATTTCATAATATGTTATCAAAATTTCGGTTAGTGTCGATTTTACTGTTGTTG
>NW_013909135.1:0-236 GCF_000517525.1 Limulus polyphemus | reverse complement strand
GTAGACTGTTATTTTGTACAGTTTCGTACATAAAATGAATTGATAGTTCTATACTATTTAGTAGACTGGTATTTATCTCAGTACATAAAATAAATTCATAGTTCTATACTACTTAGTAGACTATTATTTAGTTCAGTACATAAAATAAATTGATAGTTCTATACTATTTAATAGACTGTTATTTAGTTCAGTACATGAAATGTATTGATAGTTCTATACTATTTAGTATGCTATTA
>NW_013909134.1:0-235 GCF_000517525.1 Limulus polyphemus | reverse complement strand
CAAGTACCAGTGTAATTGTTTGAATTACTTACTGTATTTCTGCTTTAGTCAGCACCAGTATTTGAGAGTGATGAAACCCTAACCCCCAAGTTCTAACAATCATATATCAAGCTTTATAATGTATAACCTGTTAGACAATTAACACTTCATTCGTTATTAATGAAAGACTAAACTAATACAGTTAGGAATTAACGAAACAACAATAATTTGTATGTTTCGTAGCCTCGATGCAGTA
>NW_013909133.1:0-236 GCF_000517525.1 Limulus polyphemus | reverse complement strand
GAAAGAACAAGATAGTTCTAGAAACCAGAGGGCGCCACAGTGGTCATGTGACTCGCTGACGCAACACCTCCAACAACTGTTGTAATTTCGCTTCTCGTTCTTCTTGTTTCTTTTCTTGTTTATTTTCTCGTTCTTCTTGTTTCTTTTCTTTTTCCTCTAACAACTGTTGTAATTTCTCTTCTTGTTTATTTTCTTTCTCCTCCAACAACTGCTGTAATTTCTCCTCTTGTTTTTGT
>NW_013909132.1:0-236 GCF_000517525.1 Limulus polyphemus | reverse complement strand
CATGATGTCAATGCTCCACTAAGACACCCTATGGGCAACTTCATAGAACTATGACGTCATTGCCTCCTCTCAATACGACAGTCACGCCTGTTATCTAACGGTCTAACCCTAGGTTTTTTTGCATATTACCTTTACGTGTAGACATCCTTTGTCTATTACGTAACAGGTGTTGTCATCCTTTGCATATTTCGTAATAGTCATTATAACTCGGGAGACATCCTTTGATCTCTCTTCAC
>NW_013909131.1:0-236 GCF_000517525.1 Limulus polyphemus | reverse complement strand
GTTCTGTTGATAGCGGCCTACAACGAGGTGTGGTAGTAAGATAGTAGTTTTGTTGATAGCGGCCTACAACGAGGTGTAATAGTAAGATCGTGGTTTTGTTGATAATAGCCGAACAACGAGGTGTGGTAGTAAGATAGTAGTTCTGTTGATAGCGGCCTACAACGAGGTGTGGTAGTAAGATAGTAGTTCTGTTGATAGCGGCCTACAACGAGATGTGGTAGTAAGATAGTGGTTTT
>NW_013909130.1:0-233 GCF_000517525.1 Limulus polyphemus | reverse complement strand
AACCATTAGTCAATACCAAACATTGTTCATCTAACCATTAGTCAATACCAAACATTGTTCATCTAACCATTAGTCAATACCAAGCATTGTTCATCTAACCATCAGTCGATACCAAGCATTGTTTATCTAACGTTAGTCAATATCAAACATTGTTTATCTAAACATTAGCTACTACCAAACATTGCTTTTCTAACCATTAAACAATACCAAAATGTTTTTGTCTAACCATTAGT
>NW_013909129.1:0-236 GCF_000517525.1 Limulus polyphemus | reverse complement strand
GTATTAAATACGTCTTTTTCAATTCTTAATATTGCCAAGTTACTAAGTCGTTCTTGAGACATTGAGGTTCTCAAGTATGTAAAAATTAATTTCAGTTTGCTGAAGGACCTTTTACAACTAGCAATATAAACCCCAATTGTTAACAAAATGTGCAATGCAATTCTTAAATTTGGGAAAACATCTTCACCAAATAAAACTATAAATGTTAGCAAATCAGTTGTAACCATTGGGTTCAG
>NW_013909128.1:0-236 GCF_000517525.1 Limulus polyphemus | reverse complement strand
ATTATTCTTGCAAAAAGATTCTGTTGCAATTAGTTTGATGTTGAAATGTAGACTTTCTGGACTATTATTATTTAAACCATTTGAGGATTTGTACTGTCATTTTTGGTTTGTGTTGAATATACGTTTTGCACATATAATAAACAATACAATGCAAGAAACTTACCATGTCCAGTTTATTTTCTTCTTACTACTTCAGCAGTGTGTATCATCGGCCACTAACAAATTTCTGAGAAAAA
>NW_013909127.1:0-235 GCF_000517525.1 Limulus polyphemus | reverse complement strand
AGAGGAAAGGTATATCCAAGGAAGGGAATAGAAGTACAGAAAAAGTTTAAATATCAGTAAGAGGAAAGGTATGTCCAAGGATGGGAATAGAAGTACAGAAAAAGTTTAAATATCAGTAAGAGGAAAGGTATGTCCAAGGATGGTAATAGAAGTACAGAAAAAGTTTAAATACGAGTAAGAGGAAAGGTTTGTCCAAGGATGGGAATAGAAGTACAGAAAAAGTTTAAATATAAGT
>NW_013909126.1:0-236 GCF_000517525.1 Limulus polyphemus | reverse complement strand
AAACACAGTAGAAGTGTGTTGTTCAGTAGCAAGTACTGTTTGTAATAATGAAGAGATACACTATACTTTGGTGTATATGAACCACAGTAGAGGTTTTTTATTCAGTAGCAAATACTGTGTGTAATATGAAGATATAAACTATACTTTGGTGTATATGAACCACGGTAGAGGTATGTTATTCAGTAGCAAGTGCTGTGTGTAATAATGAAGAGACGCACTTTACTTTGGTATATATG
>NW_013909125.1:0-236 GCF_000517525.1 Limulus polyphemus | reverse complement strand
GGAGGGTGATACAGGAAAATCTTGATAATCAGACATGATGAAATCTTGTTGGCACTGATAAATATAAATTCAATTATGATTTAAATTTTAATTTAGACCGAATTTTGTCTCTGATTCAGATCTCGGACACGAGCCCCCAACTTATTATGTTATGTATCAGAATTTAAAATGGTCTGAAATTGAGTTGATTGATAAATTTAAATTTAGTAGTTAAGTAAAAGCCGATATATAGTCAG
>NW_013909124.1:0-237 GCF_000517525.1 Limulus polyphemus | reverse complement strand
GTTTTTGTCTAGGACTGAGCCATTGTTTTTGGCGTTTAATATTTTCAACATCGGTGACAATTCTGTGCAAAAAATAGTTCACGCTCATTACGTGCCAGAAGAGACGAACAACGTTGTTCACACGTTGGAGACGATGATCATCGGAGAGTTCGTGAGGCATCCAAACACCTTCTTTATGAAGCTTTCTCATATTCCTTAGATGTTTATTGTTTCATGAAAAACACGCAATTTCAGGGC
>NW_013909123.1:0-236 GCF_000517525.1 Limulus polyphemus | reverse complement strand
AGTTCTTCCCCAATTTTGGGATGTAGGTACACTTTATCGTTGAGCAGTTACATGCATAATTTCACCTTCCTACTATTCGTTTTATGGGAGTTATGGAAGGTTTTGCGTTTTATATCGGTACTTCGTCCCATTTAGACGAATCTTCTTCAAATTTCATATGAAGGTTGGTGGAAATCTTGAGCATTGACATACAAAATTCTAACTTTCTAGTATTACTATTACGATTTTTGTGGTCG
>NW_013909122.1:0-236 GCF_000517525.1 Limulus polyphemus | reverse complement strand
ATATATTAGGCCAAATACATCTTAACTATGAGTAAGTGATGCCAGATCCGTCAAATTAAGGGTTTGGTATACGTTTTTAAAGCTAATTCACATACAACTTGTTTTATTTGTTGTCATTTATCATCATAGCCAGATAGACAACGGGTAGATAAACAATTTTGTTCCAATATAACTAAACGTTCTGCTGAATTTGTCATCACTCTTGAAGTAGGACTTTAACTTTCTAATAAAGTTTA
>NW_013909121.1:0-236 GCF_000517525.1 Limulus polyphemus | reverse complement strand
ATCTGAAACTTTTTGATTACACAAATGTCTTGCAGCAGACAAAGTATAGATCTGAAACGTTCTGATTACACAAATGTCTTGCAGCAGACAAAGTATAGATCTGAAACTTTTTGATTACACAAATGTCTTGCAGTAGACAAAGTATAGTTCTGAAACGTTTTGATCACACAAATGTCTTGTAGCAGACAAGGTATAGATCTGAAACGTTTTGATTACACAAATGTCTTGTAGCAAAC
>NW_013909120.1:0-441 GCF_000517525.1 Limulus polyphemus | reverse complement strand
ATTATATATGGATATTGGCTGGTAGGTCTTTCATTATATATGCATAGTGGCTGGTAGGTGTTTTAATATAGATGGACGGTAACTGGTAGGTCTTTTAATACAGATGGATAGTGGCTGGTAGGTCTTTTAATACAGATGGATAGTGGCTGGTAGGTCTTTTAATACAGATGGATAGTGGCTGGTAGGTCTTTTAATACAGATGGATAGTGGCTGGTAGGTCTTTCATGATATACGGATAGTGGCTGGTAGTCTTTTAATATAGATGGATGGTAACTGGAAGGTCTTTTAATATATAGAGATGGTAACTAGTAGGTCTTTGTATTATAGATGGATAGTGGCTGGTAGGTCTTTAATACAGATGGATAGTGGGTGTCAGGTCTTTCATTATATATGAATATTTGCTGGTAGGTCTTTCATTATATATGAATATTTGCTGGTAGG
>NW_013909119.1:0-235 GCF_000517525.1 Limulus polyphemus | reverse complement strand
GCAGAAGGAAGCAGTTTAAAGTCAGACAGAAGTAGAATATACCAGTAGAAGGAAGCAGTTTAAAGTCAGACAGAGGTAGAATATACCAGTAGAAGGAAGCAGTTTAAAGTCAGACAGAAGTAGAATATGCCAGTAGAAGGAAGCAGTTTAAAGTAAACAGAGGTAGAATATACCAGTAGAAGGAAGCAGTTTAAAGTAAACAGAGGTAGAATATACCAGTAGAAGGAAGCAGTTT
>NW_013909118.1:0-236 GCF_000517525.1 Limulus polyphemus | reverse complement strand
GGTATTTAATACAGGTTTCAGGCTAATACATGGGTATTTACAATATTTAATACAGGTTTCAGGCTAACACATGAGTATTTATGGTATTTAATACAGGTTTCAGTCTAACACATGGGTATTTACGGTATTTGATACATGTTTCATGCTAATACATGGGTATTTACGGTATTTAATACAGGTTTCAGGCTAATACATGGGTATTTACAGTATTTAATACAGGTTTCAGGCTAATACAT
>NW_013909117.1:0-236 GCF_000517525.1 Limulus polyphemus | reverse complement strand
ACTGTGTACTGTCAATAAGAAGACAAGAGATTTAACAACACTGTGTACTTTCAATAAGAAAACACAAGATTTAACAAAACTGTGTACTGTCAATAAAAAGACACAAGATTTAACGATA
Source organism: Limulus polyphemus (assembly GCF_000517525.1). Classification (NCBI taxonomy): domain Eukaryota; kingdom Metazoa; phylum Arthropoda; class Merostomata; order Xiphosura; family Limulidae; genus Limulus; species Limulus polyphemus. Next base: position 118 of record NW_013909117.1, on the reverse strand, counting down.
CTGTGTACTGTCAATAAGAAGACACAAGATTTAACGATACTGTGTACTTTCAATAGGAAGACACACGATTTAACAATACTGTGTACTATCAATAAAAAGACACAAGATTTAACGATAC
>NW_013909116.1:0-235 GCF_000517525.1 Limulus polyphemus | reverse complement strand
CAAAACTGTGTACTATCATAAAAAGACACAAGATTTAACGATACTGTGTACTGTCAATAAGTAAGACACAAGATTTAACGATATTGTGTACTGTCAATAAGAAGACACAAGATTTAACGATACTGTGTACTGTCAATAAGAAGACACAAGATTTAACGATACTGTATACTTTCAATAAGAAGACACAAGATTTAACAAAACTGTGTACTATCAATAGGAAGACACAAGATTTAAC
>NW_013909115.1:0-236 GCF_000517525.1 Limulus polyphemus | reverse complement strand
GGTCTTTAATACAGATGGATAGTGGCTGGTAGGAGTTTTAATACAGATGGATAGTGGCTGGTAGGTCTTTCAATACAAATGGATAGTGGCTGGTATGTCTTTTAATACAGATGGATAGTGACTGGTAGGTGTTTTACTATACATGGATAGTGACTTATAGATGTTTTTTTATAGAAGGATAGTGACTGGTAGGTGTTTTATTATACATGGATAGTGACTGGTAGGTCTTTTAATAC
>NW_013909114.1:0-237 GCF_000517525.1 Limulus polyphemus | reverse complement strand
AGCTTGTAATTGTAATAACTGGCATGGCTTACAAGACCAAATCTTTAACTTGTAATTGTAATAATTGGCATGACTTACAAGACCAAATCTTTAATTTGTAATTGTAATAATTGGGATGACTTACAAGACCAAATCTTTAATTTGTAATTGTAATAATTGGGATGACTTACAAGACCAAATCTTTAACTTGTAATTGTAATAATTGGCATGACTTACAAGACCAAATCTTTAATTTGT
>NW_013909113.1:0-270 GCF_000517525.1 Limulus polyphemus | reverse complement strand
CTATTAGGAACAGTGTTTGGTATTGGGTTAGATGCTTAGCCAATACCAAACATTGTTTATTGAACCTTTAGCCAATATCTACCATTAATCATCTAACCGTTAGCCAATACCAAACATTGTTCATCTAACCATTAGTCAATACCAAACATTGTTCATCTAACCATTAGCCAATACCAAACTTTGTTCATCTAACCATTAGCTAACACCAAACATTATTTATCTAACCATTAGCCAACTCCAAACATTATTTATCTAACCATTAGCCAACAC
>NW_013909112.1:0-233 GCF_000517525.1 Limulus polyphemus | reverse complement strand
CATTATTAATCTAACCATTAGCCAATACCAAACATTGTTCATCTAACCATTAGCCAGTAACAAACATTGTTTGTCTAATCATTAATCAATACCAAACATTGTTTATTGAACCTTTAGCCAATATCTACCATTAATCATTAATCAATACCAAACATTGTTTATTGAACCTTTAGCCAATATCTACCATTAATCATCTAACCATTAGCCAAAACCAAACATTATTCGCCTATCTT
>NW_013909111.1:0-236 GCF_000517525.1 Limulus polyphemus | reverse complement strand
GGCGTGGGGGGCGTTATAACGTGACGGTCAATCCCACTATTCGTTGGTAAAAGAGTAGCCCAAGAGTTGGCGATGGGTGGTGATGACTACACTGCTAAATTAGGGACGGCTAGCGCAGATAGCCCTGGTGGAGCTTTGCGCGATATTCAAAAAACAAACAAACAAACAAATCCACATATGTTATCACTTTATCAAATTTTTAAATTAAAATACCTTTCGTTGTTTTTGGAAGAATT
>NW_013909110.1:0-236 GCF_000517525.1 Limulus polyphemus | reverse complement strand
ATAGTTTCATTCTTTATTATTTTAAATATCATAAAGATTAATAACAAGATAAAGCACATAATTTCATTCTTTGTCGTGTTAACTCATAACAAAGAACGAATTGATAGTTTCATTCTTTATTATTTTAAATATCATAAAGATTAAGAAGAAGATAAAGCAGATAATTTCATTCTTTGTCGTGTTAACTCATAACAAAGAACGAACTGATAGTTTCATTCTTTATTATGTTAAATATC
>NW_013909109.1:0-232 GCF_000517525.1 Limulus polyphemus | reverse complement strand
ACTTGATGCATAAAAGTTACTTTAATCTTAAAATGAATATTACTTTAGTCATGATAGATAGGCAACATGTGAAATAAAAAAAATAAAAAAAAAAAGCTTGGGAGAAACATTACTTTACAAGCCTTACGACGTAATAAAAAATGATGTTTTGTATATGAAAGCATTGTAATGTTTACTGATAAACTGCCAAATTACGTTAACATTTGCTTACTAATTTAAAAGTTATAGCATG
>NW_013909108.1:0-234 GCF_000517525.1 Limulus polyphemus | reverse complement strand
TTGTTATAAACGACTCACAGTGTTGTATAGTACGGTACCATGAAAGTATTGTTAAAAACGACTTACAGTATTCTATAGTACGGTGCCATGAAAGTACTGTTAAAAACGACTTACAGTGTTCTATAGTACGTTACCATGAAAGTATTGTTATAAACGACTCACGTGTTCTATAGTACGGTACCATGAAAGTATTGTTATAAACGACTTACAGTAGTTCTATAGTACGGTACCATG
>NW_013909107.1:0-340 GCF_000517525.1 Limulus polyphemus | reverse complement strand
GTTAATAACCTTATCAATAATGATAATACTAACAAAGAAAGGGAGAGCACATAGTCGTGTTAATAACCTTATCAATAATGATAATACTAATAAAGAAAGGGAGATTTCATAGCCATGTTTATAACATTATCAATAATGATAATACTAACAAAGAAAGGGTAAGCACGTAGCCATGTTTATAACCTTATCAATAATGATAATACTAACAAAGAAAGGGTAAGCTCGTAGTCGTGTTAATAACTTTATCAACAATGATAACACTAATGAAGAAAGGGAGAGCTCGTAGTCGTGTTAATAACTTAATCAACAATGATAATACTAACAAAGAAAGAGAGAGCTC
>NW_013909106.1:0-236 GCF_000517525.1 Limulus polyphemus | reverse complement strand
TGAGGTTAAGAGTCAGGATATGTAGAGATAAAAGTAGAACTATCTGTCTTCAGCGTGAATGAGGTTAAGAGTCAGGATATGTAGAGATAAAAGTAGAACTATCTATCTTCAGCATTAATGAGGTTAAGAGTCAGGATATGTAGAGATAAAAGTAGAACTATCTATCTTCAGCATTAATGAGGTTAAGAGTCAGGATATGTCGAGATAAAAGTAGAACTATCTATCTTCAGCATTAA
>NW_013909105.1:0-232 GCF_000517525.1 Limulus polyphemus | reverse complement strand
CTTTTTCTTTCTTTAGGTTCTTTGAAAATAATATATAAACATAAATTGTATCCTTTTTTTTCACTGCCTGTATATAACAATAATAAAATTATCTAATACTGTAATAATAATAAGTTAAAGAAGCTAGCTACATGATTACATTATATTTGTGTTTTTATTGATTACTTCAAAATAGGCTCGGCATGGCCAGGTGGTTAAGGCGCTCGACTCGCAATCTGAGGGTCGCGGGTTC
>NW_013909104.1:0-236 GCF_000517525.1 Limulus polyphemus | reverse complement strand
GCTTCCTCATTTTATCTTCCATCACTCTCTGCATAATGCCATTTTAGAGCTTCCCATTTTATCTTCCATGACTCTCTGCATAATGCCACTTTAGAGCTTCCCATTTTATCTTCCATGACTCTCTGCATAATGCCATTTTAGAGCTTCCCATTTGATCTTCCATGACTCTCTGCATAATGCCATTTTAGAGCTTCCCATTTGATCTTCCATGACTCTCTGCATAATGCCACTTTAGA
>NW_013909103.1:0-234 GCF_000517525.1 Limulus polyphemus | reverse complement strand
AAAAATCTACTCGAGGGCTACCTATGTTAGCCGTTTGTATTTTTGAAGAGATAGATGTGAGGGAAGGCAGCTGGTCAACACCACACGCCGCCAACTCTTGGGGCTACTAAAAACGAATAATGCATTTATAGTCCTGAACACCAAATATCATGAAAAAACCATAGCGATTGTTTACGAGATAAAAGTTAATATTTGGCTAATAAAAACTCAAACCGAAGTTACAAGTAACTCATT
>NW_013909102.1:0-236 GCF_000517525.1 Limulus polyphemus | reverse complement strand
AGGAAGTTTGTTTATTTATTTATTTATTTTGTTCGGTATGGGAAACCAAACGGTTGAACTTACAAATTTTAAAATAACTTCATAATAACCAGTTTTTTTTACAAGACATTTAATGGTGCTATTTATTTTGTATTTGGTGTAGTATTTCATGATGAAATTAACAATTAATTATTATTGTGCCTACTTTTTTTTTTGTAATAAACATACAAACATAAGCACGTTTTGCACATAGAAAG
>NW_013909101.1:0-236 GCF_000517525.1 Limulus polyphemus | reverse complement strand
AAACTTGACTACTTTTATGAACACACGCTATAAATCACAGTGATTCACACACTTTACTTACGGCTTGATTCGATTATCTCTATCTTCAATCCCTCTATCTATCTGCAATTACATCTCCGCTTTATTTGCCGGGCTTATATACTAAAAGAGAGAGCGCCTGGAACAGAGTACAGTTGCCAGGAAAAGTCATGAACCTTCTAGAAACTTCAGCGCCCATGCTCCCAGGGTCGCGTGAC
>NW_013909100.1:0-237 GCF_000517525.1 Limulus polyphemus | reverse complement strand
TTATCGAAATGTTTAGAATGATGCTGTTAGTTAACTATATTTTTCTATAGTTAAATTCTGCAGAACTAAAACAATTTCTCTGAAAAATTATCGAAATGTTTAGAATGATGCTGTTAGTTAACTATATTTTTCTATAGTTAATCCTTTCCGCTTCTAACATATGAATTATTGAAATACCTTTTTCACACGAAATTATTTTAATGTTGTGGGATGATGGTATCATGTGATTTTATATAA
>NW_013909099.1:0-231 GCF_000517525.1 Limulus polyphemus | reverse complement strand
AGATACAACAACACATTAACTTTCAACAACCCGTGCCAGTACCAAGTTAGATATAAAACACATTAAATACTTACAATATCCTGCCAGTAACAGGTTAAATACAACAACACATTAAAGACTTACAACAACCCCTGTCTGTTCAAAGCTAGAAAAATAACACAATAACGACTTATAACAAATCGTGCCATACCAGGTTAGATTCAACAACACACTAAAGACTTTCAACAACCC
>NW_013909098.1:0-1162 GCF_000517525.1 Limulus polyphemus | reverse complement strand
CTAGATTTAACAATACTGTGTACTGTCAATAAGAAGACACAAGATTTAACGATACTGTGTACTGTCAATAAGAAGACACAATATTCATCGATAATGTGTACTGTCAATAAGAAAACACAAGATTTAACTAAGATACTGTGCACTGTCAATAAGAAGACACAAGATTTAACTATACTGTGTACTGTCAATAAGAAGACACAAGATTTAACGATACTGTGTACTGTCAATAAGAAGACACAAGATTTAACTATACTGTGGTGTCTTCTTATTGAAGTAGACACAAGATTTAACAACATTGTGTACTGTCAATAAGAAGACACAATATTTAACGATACTGTGTACTGTCAATAAGAAGACACAAGATTTAACGATACTGTGTACTGTCAATAAGAAGACAGAAGATTTAACGATACTGTGTACACAGTACACAGTATCGTTGAATCTTGTGTCTTTTATTGACAGTACACAGTATCGATAAATCTTGGGTCTTCTTAATTGACAGTACACAGTATCGTTAAATCTTGTGTCTTCTTATTGAATGTACACAATGTTGTTAAATCTTGTGTCTTCTTATTGAAAGTACACAGTATCGTTAAATCTTGTAGTTAAATCTTGTGTCTTCTTATTGACAGTACACAGTATCGTTAGAATCTTGTGTCTTCTTATTGACAGTACACAGTATCGTTGATACTGTGTACTGTCAATAAGAAGACACACGTTTAACAATACTGTGTACTATCAATAAAAGACACAAGATTTAACGATACTGTGTACTGTCAATAAGAAGACACAAGATTTAACGATACTGTGTTCTTTTTATTGACAGTTACACAGTATTCGTTAAATCTTGTGCTGTCAATAATCAAATATTGTCTCTTCACATTATTGTTAAATCTTGTGTTTTCTTACTGACAGTACACATTATCGGTCCTGTCAATAAGAAGACACAAGATTTAACGATACTGTGTACTGTCAATAAGAAACACAAGATTTAACAATAATGTGTCCTGTCAATAAGAAGACAGAAGATATAACGATACTACGTACTGTCAGTAAGAAAACACAAGATTTAACAATAATGTGTCCTGTCAATAAGAAGACAGAAGATATAACGATACTGTGCACTGTCAATAAGAAGACACTAGATTTAACGATACTGTGC
>NW_013909097.1:0-234 GCF_000517525.1 Limulus polyphemus | reverse complement strand
ACGTCTCCGTTTTTTAATTGATTTTCCGTAACTTCGTACCGACGAAACTTAAGCGACACAAGCCTTTACTTAATATTTTTACTTTACTTATATTCTTTCCGAATATAACTTTGCGATACACTTAATCTCAATACTCGCGCTAAAACAACACTATAACGAACGAACGTAACTTCAACAATACCTTGTGACTGCAGTTCAGTTACTCACTCTCTATCTACCCAGACACGTTACATT
>NW_013909096.1:0-433 GCF_000517525.1 Limulus polyphemus | reverse complement strand
CCACATTAACATTGTTAAGAAACAATACACAAGTTTAGTATGTACACAAAACCACATTAACATTGTTAACAAATAATACATGGGATTAGTATGTACACAAAGCCACATTAACATTGTTAACAAATAATACACGGGTTTAGTATGTACACAAAACCACATTTACATTGTTTTTAATAATACACGGGTTTAGTATGTACACAAAACCACATTAACATTGTTAACAAATAATACACAGGTTTAGTATGTACACAAAGCCACATTAACATTGTTAACAAATAATACATGGGTTTAGTATGTACACAAAGCCACATTAACATTGTTAACAAATAATACATGGGTTTAGTATGTACACAAAACCACATTAACATTGTTAACAAATAATACACGGGTTTAGTATGTACACAAAGCCACATTAACATTGTTAACAAATAAT
>NW_013909095.1:0-236 GCF_000517525.1 Limulus polyphemus | reverse complement strand
TAGCGGAATATTGAGCTAATAATGTTACATTCCGGGGATATAGGTCGTGATTATATTTATTGATATCTCCTGACGAAGTTGTAATAGCGGAATATTGAGCTAATAAAGTTATATTCTGGAGATAAAGGTCGTGATTATATTTATTGATATCTCATGACGAAGTTGTAAGAGCGGAATATTGAGCTAATAAAGTTATATTCCGTAGATATAAGTCGTGATTACATTTATTGATATCT
>NW_013909094.1:0-236 GCF_000517525.1 Limulus polyphemus | reverse complement strand
TTTTATTACCTGCAGTAACGAAACTCTTACCATTTGAACTGAATGTTTTCTGGTGAAAATCCAAGTTGTTTCTTCCACATTATTAATTTTATCTATCGATTGTGTATAAAATGGTAGTAAAAATCTTCTGATTTGGTCGTTTGCCGTTTTTCTTTAAATGTATCAATATTCGTACGCTAGAGAAGGATGCAGCGTTACAACATCAGACGTAAGATTGACTGGCTTTGGACTTCCAC
>NW_013909093.1:0-236 GCF_000517525.1 Limulus polyphemus | reverse complement strand
CTGATATTGTTGCACGACTTAGATATGATATTGTTGCGTCAGCGAGGCCACGTGACTAGTATCACGCCACTCCTTCTCTCGAACATTCGAGAGATTACTAAATATAGAGTAGTCTGGTATATATAAGATGGTCACAAGATGGTGAGTAATTGAACTGCAGTCAGGAAGTATTGTTGAAGTTAACGTTCGTTGTTAAAACGTTTGTAAAAGAGCGACTGTTGAAAATAAGTGTATCG
>NW_013909092.1:0-236 GCF_000517525.1 Limulus polyphemus | reverse complement strand
ATCAGTTAAAACTCTTTATACGAGATGTGGAAAGCCGGGTAACTTTTGTATCAGTTAAAACTCTGTACATGAGATGTGGAAAGCCGGGTAACTTTTGTATCAGTGAAAACTCTGTACACAAGGTGTGGAAAGCCGGGTAACTTTTGTAACAGTTAAACTCTGTACACGAGATGTGGAAAGCCGGGTAACTTTTGTACCAGTTAAACTCTGTATACGAGATGTGGAAAAACCGTTTT
>NW_013909091.1:0-236 GCF_000517525.1 Limulus polyphemus | reverse complement strand
ATATCGGTAGAAAATTCAAAACCGAGACATTATAACATTAACGAACAAGTATTATGTCCCGTCAAAAGCTAAATAAAATGGAACCTTTGTTCATTTAGAGTAAACATAATCCAAAAGGCGGGATTTATTTTGTAATAAGACGTCATGATCTGTTAGATGAGGTGATTTGGGATGAATAATCTTATATTTAAAGTCCTTCTTTGGTTTATTATACGTGAAGGAAAAAACAAAAATCG
>NW_013909090.1:0-237 GCF_000517525.1 Limulus polyphemus | reverse complement strand
ATGGAACGTTTTGCGTTTTGTACCAGTACGTCGTTCCATTTGGACGGATCTTTTCGAAATTTTTTCAGTAACATTCGTTGCATGCTTGCGAATTTACATGAAAAATTCTAGCCTTTTCGTATCATTTTTGCGACTTTTGTGGTCGTTTTATGTTACTCTTTTATTGGCTTTTCTGAAAGCATATGTGTACTGCAGTGAAGCTTTTGGTTACTGATTGTTTTTCAATTTATTGTTACC
>NW_013909089.1:0-236 GCF_000517525.1 Limulus polyphemus | reverse complement strand
AGTTTATCAAGCTAGAAATTTGGTGTAATTAATGTCATAGTGTTTAGTTTATCAAGCTAGAAATTTGGTGTAATTAATGTCATAGTATTTAGTTTATCAAGCTAGAAATTTGGTGTAATTAATGTCATAGTATTCAGTTTATCAAACTAGAAATTTGGTGTAATTAATGTCATAGTGTTTAGTTTATCAAGCTAGAAATTTGGTGTAATTAATGTCATAGTGTTTAATTTATCAAG
>NW_013909088.1:0-236 GCF_000517525.1 Limulus polyphemus | reverse complement strand
TTCTTTGTTGTTGTTTGTCAAGGATAAGTCTTTAAAAGATTTTAGTCTTCTTTGTTGTTGTTTGTCAAGGATAAGTCTTTAAAAGATTTTAGTCTTCTTTGTTATTGTTTGCCAAGGATAAGTCTTTAAAATATTTTAGACTTCTTTGTTGTTGTTTGTCAAGGATAAGTCTTTAAAAGATTTTAGTCTTCTTTGTTATTGTTTGTCAAGGATAAGTCTTTAAAAGATTTTAGACT
>NW_013909087.1:0-236 GCF_000517525.1 Limulus polyphemus | reverse complement strand
TTCTGAAAGAGCATTGCCCACCGAGGAAGAAAAACACAATCCCAGGTGGGATGCCGTGGTAAGGATCGAAGCTTAGTAGCATATTGTAAAGAAAGTTGCAAACGACGGAGGTGAAGAGAAGGTTCGTGGGACTCACTGTACAAACTCTGAACTGGAGAAGTGCGAAAAGCACCGGTGCAGAGCCGAAGCCCCAGATGGTGAATGGGGTCCAGCATCTTGAGGGCCGAGATCCTGGC
>NW_013909086.1:0-236 GCF_000517525.1 Limulus polyphemus | reverse complement strand
GAAAGAACGTTTAGCGTCACATGATATTAGCGTAAATAACGATGCTTTGTGAGGCTGAACCAAGGGCATTCGGGTGATGACAAGAAAATGTTAATCTAGTTTCCATGACGTTACTATTGTTGCGTATCTGCTCGTTTGTTAATTTCCGGTATAAATTGTTTCCGAGGAACTTCAGAGATACAAGTTCTTCCGCTGTCATAACAATATTAAGTGGTTTGTAAGATTGGCAATATATG
>NW_013909085.1:0-236 GCF_000517525.1 Limulus polyphemus | reverse complement strand
AGCACCTTGTGACTCCAGACATCTGTGAGAAAAGGTCCCCACAGATGAATGAAATTCAAGAGACAAGCCCCCACTGCTCCTGAACTGACCACATAGTCACTGGTACTCCTGTTGCCAAATCGTGCATTGTTGAGTCAATTGTCGAACCATGGGAGGGTGTGAGAGGAAAGTCAGGGGACAGAAAACTGTGCTGCTCTCAGTCCAGACTGAGACAAACGAGCTACCAAGTTAGTAAG
>NW_013909084.1:0-232 GCF_000517525.1 Limulus polyphemus | reverse complement strand
ATCACGTTTTCAGAGTTTTGTAAATGAGTGAAAGCTGTGAGAATATCACGTTTTTAGTTTTGTAAATGAGTGAAAGCTGCGAGAATATCACGTTTTCAGAGTTTTATAAATGAGTGAAAGCTGCGAAAATATCACGTTTTCAGAATTTTGTAAAAGAGTGAAAGCAGCGAGAATATCACGTTTTCAGAGTTTTGTAAATGAGTGAAAGCTGCGAGAATATCACGTTTTCAGA
>NW_013909083.1:0-236 GCF_000517525.1 Limulus polyphemus | reverse complement strand
GTATGTATTATTTCCGTGTGTTAAATACATCGACTAAATATACCACGTACTATAGCTGTGTTTAGTAAGATTCGTTAAGAACACTGTGCACTGTCTTGTATAATGAGAATCTAGATATTTTATGTATATATTATTAACGTGTGTTAAATACATCCACTAAATATACCATGTACTATAGCTGTGTTTAGTATGATTCATTAAGAACACTGTGCACTGTCTTGTATAATGAGAATCTA
>NW_013909082.1:0-236 GCF_000517525.1 Limulus polyphemus | reverse complement strand
CCTTGTGTAAAAGGCAACAGATTGTCCTTTAACGTATCTAAGTCGCTTTTAAATTTACTAATGTTTTCCATTTGTACCTCTTGCCATTGTTGTTGATTTTCCTGTAGTTGCTGCTGACTTTCTTCCTGTTTCCTTTCTTGTTCCAGTTGCCACTGCTGTAGTCTCTCTTCTTGTTTCTTTTCTCGTTCTTCTTGTTTATTTTCTTTCTCCTCTAACAACTGCTGTAATTTCTCTTG
>NW_013909081.1:0-236 GCF_000517525.1 Limulus polyphemus | reverse complement strand
TGATGTAATAGACATTTTTATGATGAACATTGTTGCTAACATTTATGTAGATCTGGTGATGTAATGGACATTTTTATGATGAACATTGCAATAGATAAACCATTTTTTATGATAAATTTATGTTTTGTTAATATTAATATAATATTAATTTTGTCCAGGTGTTATTATAAATAAAGATTTTGTTGGTTTCACTTTTGAACTCTTTGTGTAAAATGTTATATATTATAATTAATGCC
>NW_013909080.1:0-236 GCF_000517525.1 Limulus polyphemus | reverse complement strand
CGATTATTAAGGAAGAAGAAAGGTGACAAGCAAAAGGCGAATCAAAACCGTGAGTTTTTCTTCATTACCCATTTAAGCCGTCTCCAGCCATTATTAATCTCAAAGTGGGTTCCTCGTTATCGAATTTCTTCTTCCTTGTTGTGTTTTGGGTTAATATATCATCATTAAGTCATGTTTACTTTATTAAGTATAGTTAGTACCATTAGCTTATCACGTTATCTCTAGATCTTGAGCGG
>NW_013909079.1:0-235 GCF_000517525.1 Limulus polyphemus | reverse complement strand
CGCGCAAAGCTACACGAGGGTTATCTGCGCTAGCCATTCCTAATTTAGCAGTGTATGACTAGAGGGAAAGCAGCTAGTCATAACCACCCACCGCCAACTCTTGGGCTACTCTTTTTACAAACGATCGTAACATTATAACAGATTGCGAGTCGAGCGCCCTAACCGGGTCTTTGCACAACAGAATTGAAAGAGTATCTTAAGTCTGTTTTCCTTTTAATTTATATATTTTTATCGT
>NW_013909078.1:0-236 GCF_000517525.1 Limulus polyphemus | reverse complement strand
GCTCATACAAGAAATAAATGGGTTAACAGTATTCATGATGTCAGTAAAAAACACGTAAATTCAAGACGTCCTAATATAAAACTATAAAAACCCTATAACCCGAGCGTTTTCAAAAGGTGGACTTTTCTTCTTCAATATTCATAATTTGTGTATGTGTAATTTTCTTTCAATTTATTTTAAAATACTCATATAATTCTAATTAATCTATAATATCGTCTTTCCTTGGTAGTTTTACC
>NW_013909077.1:0-235 GCF_000517525.1 Limulus polyphemus | reverse complement strand
AGAGTAGTCCGTTCTCAGGTTAAAATGTAAAATTATTGATCTTTATCAGAGTAGTTTGTTCTCAGGTTAAAATGTAAAATTATTGATCTTTTTCAAAGTAGTTTGTTCTCAGGTTAAAATGTATAATTATTGATCTTTATCAGAGTAGTTCGTTCTCAGGTTAAAATGTATATTCATTGATCTTTATCAGAGTAGTTCATTCTCAGGTTAAAATGTATAATTATTGATCTTTTTC
>NW_013909076.1:0-234 GCF_000517525.1 Limulus polyphemus | reverse complement strand
ATCAGTGTCTAGAATGTATAACAGTGGACTGTTATCAGTGTCTAGAATGTATAACAGTGGACTGTTATCAGTGTCTAGAATGTATAATGGTGTACTTTTATCAGTGTCTAGAATGTATAATGGTGAACTGTTACCAGTGTTTTAAATGTGTAACAGTGGACTGTTATCAGTGTCTAGAATGTATAATGGTGTACTTTTATCAGTGTCTAGAATGTATAATGGTGAACTGTTACC
>NW_013909075.1:0-236 GCF_000517525.1 Limulus polyphemus | reverse complement strand
TCTTTTATTTGGGATTTTTGAAGATCCTACCTATCGTTTAAAAACTATAGCCAACATTTTTTATTTGCGATTTTTGAAGATCCTACCTAACATTTTAAAACTATAGCCAACATTTTTCTATTTGGGATTTTTGAAGATCCTACCTATCGTTTTAAAATTTTAGCCCACATTTCTTTTATTCATAATTTTTGAAGATCCTACTTATCGTTTTAAAACTTTAACTCACATTTCTTTTA
>NW_013909074.1:0-233 GCF_000517525.1 Limulus polyphemus | reverse complement strand
TCTTCTTATTGACAGTACACAGTATCGTTAAATACTTGTGTCTTCTTATTGAGAGTACACAGTATCGTTAAATCTGTGTCTTCTTATTGAGAGTACACACGTATTCGTTAAATCTAGTGTCTTCTTACTTGACAGTACACAGTATCGTTAAATCTTGTGTCTTCTTATTGACAGTACACAGTATCGTTAAATCTTGTGTCTTCTTATTGACAGTACACAGTATTGTTAAATCT
>NW_013909073.1:0-233 GCF_000517525.1 Limulus polyphemus | reverse complement strand
CTCATGAAAACTTGACCCAGGCCAGGTTAAAACCTGAAATACAGTCGTATTTCTCATGAAAACTTGACCCAGGCCAGGTTAAAACCTGAAATACAGTCGTATTTCTCATGAAAACTTGACCCAGGCCAGGTTAAAACCTGAAATACAGTCGTATTTCTCATGAAACTTGACCCAGGCCAGGTTAAAACCTGAAATACAGTCGTATTCCTCATGAAATCTTGACCCAGGACAGG
>NW_013909072.1:0-236 GCF_000517525.1 Limulus polyphemus | reverse complement strand
GCACCGTTTGTGTGCGCACCAACAAAGAAGAATTCAGAGGCAATGCTATCATCATCTATCTACAGGGCTAACAGAAAAAGAAAAAACATTTTTTTTTATCAACGTTGAACTGTGTATTAGAAATAAGTAGTGTTAAATATATTACGTTTGCGAAGTTTTGTATGGAATCATTTTTTTCGGTTATCTTTACTTCCGGCAACATCACGCATCAGGCAACCCTAGGATTTTTACTGATG
>NW_013909071.1:0-235 GCF_000517525.1 Limulus polyphemus | reverse complement strand
GCTGTGATCACACAGTTATTAAGTAATTCGTCCTGGGTGCTGTGATCACACAGTTATTAAGTACCTCGTCCTGGGTGCTGTGATCACACAGTTATTAAGTACTTCGTCCTGGGTGCTGTGATCACACAGTTATTATGTACCTCTTCCTGGGTGCTGTGATCACACAGTTATTAAGTACTTCGTCCTGGGTGCTGTGATCACACAGTTATTAAGTACTTCGTCCTGGGTGCCGTGA
>NW_013909070.1:0-236 GCF_000517525.1 Limulus polyphemus | reverse complement strand
ACAACAGCCAAGATTTGGATACAGTCACCAAGATTTAGTGAACATAGCTACCAGTTCACGGAAACAACAGTCAAGATTTGGATACAACCACTAAGATTTAGTGAACATAGCTACCAGTTCACGGAAACAACAGCGAAGATTTGGATATAATCACCAAGATTTAGTGAACATAGCTACCAGTTCAGGGACACAACAGTCAAGATTTGGATACAACCACTAAGATTTAGTGAACATAG
>NW_013909069.1:0-234 GCF_000517525.1 Limulus polyphemus | reverse complement strand
GCGTAAAAAATCAGTCCATTAGATTGATATGTTTGACTCGGTGTGTAATAACGAGGGTCGGTTATGGTAGAAGAAAGGAAAGTTGAAAATTTTGTTTAACTTATTATATGCGTAAAAATCAGTCCATTAGATTGATATGTTTTACTCGGTGTGTAATAACGAGGGTCGGTTATGGTAGAAGAAAGGAAAGTTGAAAATTTTGTTTAACTTATTATATGCGTAAAAATCAGTCCA
>NW_013909068.1:0-236 GCF_000517525.1 Limulus polyphemus | reverse complement strand
TATATGGTAAGACATGTTCAGTACTGGTTTGAGACCAGTAATAGCCAAAATATGCTTTGATTAGCCCTATGCTCTGACCTGAATAAAATTGAACTGCTCTTGGACTTTGTATTGAAATGACGCCTAAGGGACAGAAACCAAAATATTACTACACTTGAAGATGCTTTATAATGGAAGAAACGATGTACAGTAACAGTATATGAAGCGTTTTAGTAACAGAAAACAAACCAAAAATG
>NW_013909067.1:0-235 GCF_000517525.1 Limulus polyphemus | reverse complement strand
GGTTTTAATATTCTTACAAAGATCTTTAAATTGCCAAGGTTTATAAAGAGCTCAGGAACACGAGTTATAGAAACTCCATGGGTCAAAGAATTACACAACACCAGAAAGTCAGACAAACTGAGCAAATAATTTAAGTAAAATCAAAAAACTTTGAAACGAAATGGAATCAGGGATGAAAGATCAGCCGCACATGGGACTGATCAGAAGTAAGGATCAAACACAGAACCAAATAACC
>NW_013909066.1:0-235 GCF_000517525.1 Limulus polyphemus | reverse complement strand
GGGATATCCAAAATGGCATCGTGTACACTGTGGTCACTGGGGATATCCAAAATAGCATCGTGTACACTGTGGTCACTGGGGATATCCAAAATAGCATCGTGTACACTGTGGTCACTGGGAATATCCAAAATAGCATCGTGGTCACTGGGGATATCCAAAATAGCATCGTGTACACTGTGGTCACTGGGGATATCCAAAATAGCATCGTGGTCACTGGGGATATCCAAAATAGCAT
>NW_013909065.1:0-236 GCF_000517525.1 Limulus polyphemus | reverse complement strand
ATTTGGATATCTTCCAGTCATAATACGAGTGATGTCACTGGCAGATTTGGATATCTTCCAGTCATAATACGACTGATGTCACTGGCAGATTTGGATATCTTCCGGTCATAATACGAGTGATGTCACTGGCAGATTTGGATATCTTCCAGTCATAATACGAATGATGTCACTGGCAGATTTGGATATCTTCCAGTCATAATACGACTGATGTCACTGGCAGATTTGGATATCTTCCA
>NW_013909064.1:0-235 GCF_000517525.1 Limulus polyphemus | reverse complement strand
TCCTATTGACATTACACAGTATTGTTAAATCTTGTGTCTTCTTATTGACAGTACACAGTATTGTTAAATAATTTGTCTTCTTATTGACAGTACACAGTTTCGTTAAATCTTGTGGCCTGTTATTGATAGTACACAGTATCGTTAAATCTTATGGCATGTTATTGATAGTACACAGTACCGTTAAATCTTGTGTCTTCTTATTGACAGTACACAGTATTGTTAAATCTTATGGCTT
>NW_013909063.1:0-234 GCF_000517525.1 Limulus polyphemus | reverse complement strand
CTTCATAAATAAATTCAATGCAGCCAGCATCTTTGGAGACATGTTTGAAACTTTTTTTTTCTATTGTATTTGATAAAGAACTATTGATATTTAAATATTTTACGTATATTAGTGAAAAAAAATCTAAACTATCTAACCTGACATTAATTGTTTTCTTTATTCCATTATTTCACAAAATAATTAACTAATTAGTCAATAATAAAATGATGCATGATGTGTATTTATTGTAATTTT
>NW_013909062.1:0-236 GCF_000517525.1 Limulus polyphemus | reverse complement strand
ACGCCCACCAACCTCCATCGTGAAAGTCCCAACAGCTAAGTGTAAAATGGCAAGCACGCATAGTATCTACGTGACAGGGAAGCTGGATGGCCAAAGGTGCAACTTTGTCATAGATTCTGCATCTCAGCAAACCCTTGTGAGCATCAAGGTGTTAGATCATGAAGAAGTACCAGAATCTGAACAGAAGCTCTGTGGTGTGACAGGACTTTCTGCAAGGTTGTGGGACCAGTTTGGGT
>NW_013909061.1:0-235 GCF_000517525.1 Limulus polyphemus | reverse complement strand
ACGATGGGTCCTGTAAAAAAGGAAACTACGCTGCAGGGGATATTGTCAAGTAAACGGTGTCAGACAGAGCGTGACTGCACGTGGACTGTAACGACATGGTAAGGCTCCAAAATCGTTTTAATATACTGTACTAAACTTCCATATATATAAGAAATACTAAAATTTCCTCCTTAATACAATGATTCTAAAATATTACTAAACCTAATGCTCTTTAACATTTGTATCAATTTACATT
>NW_013909060.1:0-236 GCF_000517525.1 Limulus polyphemus | reverse complement strand
TTCTTCCACTATATTTTGTCAAATGTTATAACAGTATTTTAGTCCTCCTTCCACTAGATTTTGTTGATATATATAAGTGTCCTTTTAATCCATTTACCATTTGATTTTGTTGCCTTTAAAACGGGTTTTTAGTTTTTCTTCTACTAGATTTTGTCGACGTTCATAACTGTGTTTTTAGGCTTTCATAGACTAGATGTTTTCGACTTTGATAACGGTCATTTAAGCCTTACTTATAG
>NW_013909059.1:0-236 GCF_000517525.1 Limulus polyphemus | reverse complement strand
TTGGCTAATGGTGAGATGAACAATGTTTGTTATTGGCTAATGGTTAGATCAACATAGTTTGGTATTGGCTAATGGTTAGATCAACAATGTTTGGTATTGGCTAATGGTTAGATTAATAATGTTTGCTATTGGCTAATGGTTAGATGAATAATGTTTGGTATTGGCTAAAGGATAGTCGAATAATGTTTGTTATTGGCTAATGTTTAGATGATTAATGGTAGATATTGGCTAAAGGT
>NW_013909058.1:0-214 GCF_000517525.1 Limulus polyphemus | reverse complement strand
ATTTAACGATACTGTGTACTGTCAATAAGAAGACACAAGATTTAACGATACTGTGTACTGTCATTAAGTAAGACACAAGATTTAACGATACTTGTGTACTGTCAATAAGAAGACACAAGATTTAACGATACTGTGTACTGTCAATAAGAAGACACAAGATTTAACGATACTGTGTACTGTCAATAAGAAGAGACAATATTCGACGATAATGTGT
>NW_013909057.1:0-321 GCF_000517525.1 Limulus polyphemus | reverse complement strand
GCTATAACTCCTTTAAAACGCATAGTAGGAAGGTGAAACTTCGCAAGATACTGTGGAACGAACTAATGAATATACATAGCAAATTTAGTTAAGATCGGTCAATCTAGAACCCTCTGATGGCAAGAAATCTATGACAGAGCAATATCAAAAAGCTTCACGGCAGTACACATACTCTTTCAGAAAGCCAATAAAGTAGTAACAAAATGGACCACAATAGTCACAAAAATTATAATATGATTTACATGCAAAATTCTAGTTTTACGCAAGTACGCAACGAACGTTCATAACAAAATTCGAGGAGATTCGTCCAAATGGAACGAA
>NW_013909056.1:0-235 GCF_000517525.1 Limulus polyphemus | reverse complement strand
TAAGTATAACTCTAGTTACCGAATTTATAACCACCATACTCATCTTTAGCTTTACTTGGCACAACTACTACATGAACACCTAGGTGTCACTTTAGTTACCGAATTCATTTACCCCCATACTCATCTGTAGCGTTATTTGGTACAACTACTCCACGAATACCTAGGTGTAACTCTAGTTACCGAATTTATAACCATCATATTCATCTTTAGCCTTACTTGGTACAACTACTACCAT
>NW_013909055.1:0-236 GCF_000517525.1 Limulus polyphemus | reverse complement strand
ACATTATATACAGTGTCGTGTGTACTACATATACAAGCTAAAAATAACTGAACATTGTTCCATAAACTAAGTTACATTATATACAGTGTCGTGTGTACTACAAATACAAGTTCAAATAACTGAATATTGTTCCTTAAACCAAGTTACATTATATTCAGAGTCGTGTGTACTATAAATACAAGCTAAAAATAACTGAATATTGTTCCATAAACTAAGTTATATTACATACAGTGTCG
>NW_013909054.1:0-230 GCF_000517525.1 Limulus polyphemus | reverse complement strand
GACACAAGATTTTAACGATATTGTGTACTGTCAATAAGAAGACACAAGATTTACGATACTGAGTACTGTCAATAAGAAGACACAAGATATAAGAATACTGTGTACTATTCACTAACAAGCCACAAGAATTAACAATACTGTGTAGTATCACTAACAAGACCAAAAGTAATTTAAAGATACTTTGTACTGTCAATAAGAAGACACAAGATTTAACGATACTGTGTACTGTC
>NW_013909053.1:0-236 GCF_000517525.1 Limulus polyphemus | reverse complement strand
GTACACAGTATCGTTAAATCTTGTGTTTCTTATTGTACAGTACACAGTATCGTAAAATTTATGTCTTCTTATTGTAAGTACACTAGTATCGTTAAATAATTGTGTCTTCTTAGTTGTACAGTACACAGTATCGTTATAATCTTGTGTCTTCTTATTGACAGTACACAGTATAGTTAAATCTTGTGTCTTCTTACTGAGAGTACACAGTATTTAAATCTTGGTCTTCTTATTGACAG
>NW_013909052.1:0-236 GCF_000517525.1 Limulus polyphemus | reverse complement strand
AGATGGATAGTGTTGGTAAGTCTTTTAATAAAGATGGATAGTGGCTGGTAAGTCTTTTAATAAAGATGGATAGTGGCTGGTAAGTCTTTAATACAGATGGATAGTGGCTGGTAAGTCTTTTAATACAGATGGATAGTGGGTGGTAGGTCTTTTAATACAGATGGATAGTGGGTGGTAGGTCTTTTAATACAGATGAATAGTGGCTGGTAGGTGTTTTAATACAGATGGATAGTGGC
>NW_013909051.1:0-236 GCF_000517525.1 Limulus polyphemus | reverse complement strand
TATAAGTTCATTAACAATCTCTGTCTAGCTGTATATACCAGTTGGTTGTATATAGGTCCATCAACTCTCTCTGTCTAGCTGTATATACCTGTTGGTTCTTAATAGATCCATTAACTCTCTCTGTCTAGCTGTATATACCTGTTAGTTTTATATAGGTCCATTAACTCTCTCTATCTAGCTGTATATACCTGTTGGTTTTATATAGATCCATTAACTCTCTCTGTCTAGCTGTATAT
>NW_013909050.1:0-236 GCF_000517525.1 Limulus polyphemus | reverse complement strand
TCCTGCATGTAAACCATTATGGGCCATGCTTCTCTATGTAAACCACTATGGGACCTCCTGCACGTTAAACCATTATGGGCCCTACTTCTCTATGTAAACCACTATAGGACCTCCTGCATGCAATCCATTATGGGCCATACTTCTCTATGTAAACCACTATGGGTCCTCCTGCATGTTATCCATTATGGGCCATACGTCTCTATGTAAACCACTATGGGCCCTCCTGCATGCAATCC
>NW_013909049.1:0-235 GCF_000517525.1 Limulus polyphemus | reverse complement strand
TAAAACATGTTCAAGAAGTATAATCTGTTTGTGTGGAGTTGGAAAGGACAGGAACAAGTCTTGATGATATTGGAAACCTAAATACCATAAAACACGTTCAAGAAGTATAATCTGTTTGTGTGGAGTTGGAAAGGACAGGAACAAGTCTTGATGATACTGGAAGTTTAAATACCATAAAACACATTCAAGAAGTATAATCTGTTTGTGTGGAGTTGGAAAGGACAGGAACAAGTCC
>NW_013909048.1:0-237 GCF_000517525.1 Limulus polyphemus | reverse complement strand
GTAACTCTTATATAGTAAGTGCTTTGACTGCCTAATACAGTCTACAATACTGTCTTATAAGCTAGTAACATAATAATACATTAAATGTAGGTATGTCTAAGACATGTACACACAAACAAGCTTTCGTAAGTATCATATAGTAAGTACTTTGACTGCCTAATACAGTCTACAATACTGTCTTATAAGCTAGTAACATAATAATACCTTAAATGTAGGTATGTCTAAGACATGTACACA
>NW_013909047.1:0-236 GCF_000517525.1 Limulus polyphemus | reverse complement strand
ACGATACTGTGTACTAGTCAAAAGAAGACACAAGATTTAACGATACTGTGTACTTTCAATAAGAAGACACAAGATTTAACAATACTGTGTCCTGTCAATAAGAAGAAACAAAATTTAACTATACTGTGTACTGTCAATATGAAGACACAAGATTTAACAATATTGTGTACTGTCAATAAGAAGACTCAAGATTTAACAATACTGTGTACTGTCAATAAAACGACACAAGATTTAAC
>NW_013909046.1:0-234 GCF_000517525.1 Limulus polyphemus | reverse complement strand
CAAGAATTAACAATACTGTGTACTATCACTAACAAGCCAAAAGATTTAAAGATACTGTGTACTGTCAATAAGAAGACACAAGATTTAACGATAGTTTGTACTGTCAATAAGAAGACACTAGATTTAACAATACTGTGTACTGTGGATAAGAAGACACAATATTTAAAGATACTGTGTACTGTCAATAAGAAGACACAAGATTTAACGATACTGTGTACTGTCAATAAGAAGACA
>NW_013909045.1:0-236 GCF_000517525.1 Limulus polyphemus | reverse complement strand
GTTCAAATTTCTTCAACGTTGCCACATTGGGTACCATATTCATTACTTTAAGATAATATTTGTTCGGATTTCTCCAACGTTTCCACATTGGGTACCTTATTCACTTCTTTAAGATAATATTTGTTCGGATTTCTCCAACGTTTCCACATTGGGTACCATATTCACTACTTTAAGATAATATTTGTTCGGGTTTCTCCAACGTTTCCACATTGGGTACCATATTCACTACTTTAAGA
>NW_013909044.1:0-235 GCF_000517525.1 Limulus polyphemus | reverse complement strand
GTACCTTACGCCTCTGCGGAACGCCTCCGGGAACGCGGCCGAGGTTCCGTCGGCGATACCTCGACCGGTGGTTGGCGTTCAATGCCGAGGCTTTCCGCGTATCTGAGGCGGAGACCGTACACCGTACTTTTGGGAGGGATGACCCTAACCTTAGTTTCCCGCTTATATTAGGGGAACAAGTTAAACGCGGTAGCACACGAAAGAACGTTACCGACTATCGGAGAATTTTCCACGG
>NW_013909043.1:0-235 GCF_000517525.1 Limulus polyphemus | reverse complement strand
AGTAATCATGTGTACTTCTGTTTTAGTTTAACATGTTAGTGTGCT
The DNA here is from genome assembly GCF_000517525.1 of Limulus polyphemus. Lineage (NCBI taxonomy): Eukaryota > Metazoa > Arthropoda > Merostomata > Xiphosura > Limulidae > Limulus > Limulus polyphemus. Next base: position 190 of record NW_013909043.1, on the reverse strand, counting down.
GGTTGACAGTAATCACGTGTCCTTCTGTTTTAGTTTTAACACGTTAGAGTGCTGATTGACAGTAATCACATGTACTTCTGTTTTAGTTTAACATGTTAGTGTGCTGGCTGACAGTAATCACATGTACTTCTGTTTTAGTTTAACATGTTAGTGTGCTGATTGACAGTAATCACATGTACTTCTGTTTTAG
>NW_013909042.1:0-236 GCF_000517525.1 Limulus polyphemus | reverse complement strand
TACACAGTATCGTTAAATCTTGTGTCTTCTTATTGACAGACACAGTATCGTTAAATCTTGTGTCTTTCTTATTGACAGTACACAGTTATTGTTAAATCTTGGGTCTTTTTTGACAGTACACAGTATCGTTAAATCTTGTGTCTTCTTATTGACAGTACACAGTATCGTTAAATCTTGTGTCTTCTTATTGACAGTACACAGTATTGTTAAATCTTGGGTCTTCTTATGGACAGTAC
>NW_013909041.1:0-236 GCF_000517525.1 Limulus polyphemus | reverse complement strand
TTTGTAGGTACACTTTAACGCTGCGTAGTAATATGCAGAGTTTTGCCTTCCTACTGTTTATTTTAAAGGAGAAATGGATGGTTTTGCGTTTTGTACCAGTACGTCGTTACATTTGGACGGATCATCTCCAAATTTTGAATGAACGTTCGTTGCATACTTGCGTATTTACATGCAAAATTGTAGCCTTCTATTATCATTTTTGCGACTTTTTGTGGTCGTTTTATGTTAGACTTTTA
>NW_013909040.1:0-230 GCF_000517525.1 Limulus polyphemus | reverse complement strand
AAAACACAAGATTTAACGATACTGTGTACTATCAATAAGAAGACACAAGATTTAACGATATTGTGCTCTGTCAATAAGAAGACACAAGATTTAACGATACTGTGTCCTGTCAATAAGAAGACACAAGATTTAACGATACTGTGCACTTTCAACAAGAAGACACAAGATTCAACGATAATGTGTACTGTCAGTAAAAAACACAAGATTTAACAATAATGTGTCCTGTCAAT
>NW_013909039.1:0-236 GCF_000517525.1 Limulus polyphemus | reverse complement strand
CCTTTACTTATAAAAACATCACCTATATTTCCTTTACCTATTGAAACATCACCATTCACCTGCCGTATCTGTCACCACAATCCAGATAAGTTGAAAGGTGTTACAATTAAAACATACCATATTCACCTGCCGTATCTGTCCCCACAATCCAGATAAGTTGAAAGGTGTTACAATTAAAACATACCACATTCACCTGCCGTATCTGTCACTAAAATCCAGATAAGGTGAAAGGTGTT
>NW_013909038.1:0-235 GCF_000517525.1 Limulus polyphemus | reverse complement strand
GTACACATTATTTATAAATGTTGTGTTTTCTTATTGACATAACACAGTATCGTTAAATCTTGTGTCTTCTTATTGACAGTACACAGTATTGTTCAATCTTGTGTCTTTTTATTGACAGTACGCAGCATCGTTAAATCTTGTGTCTTTTATTGACAGTACACAGTATTTCTAAATCGTGTGTCTTCTTATTGACAATACACTGTATCGTTAAATCTTGGGCCTTCTTATTGACAGT
>NW_013909037.1:0-236 GCF_000517525.1 Limulus polyphemus | reverse complement strand
CACTATTATATATAAAGAGGTGAAATGTGTACTATCATATATAAAGAGGTGAAGTGTGTACTATCATATATAAAGAGGTGAGTTGTGTACTAGCATATATAAAGAGGTGAATTGTGCACTATCATATATAAAGAGGTGAATTGTGTACTATCATATATAAAGAGGTGAATTGTGTACTATCATATATAAAGAGGTGAATTGTGTACTATCATATATAGAGGTGAAATGTGTACTAT
>NW_013909036.1:0-236 GCF_000517525.1 Limulus polyphemus | reverse complement strand
TCTAATGGAGATTTTGAATGAAAATTTATCCAGTACAAACGAGCATGTAATGGGAGTTTTAAATTAAACTTTGTCCAATACAAACAAGCATCTAATGGAGATTTTGAATCAAAATTTATCCAATACAAACAGGCATCTAATGGAGATTTTGAATCAAAATTTATCCAATACAAACAAGCATCTAATGGAGATTTTGAATGAAAATTTATCCAGTACAAACAAGCATCTAACGGAGA
>NW_013909035.1:0-236 GCF_000517525.1 Limulus polyphemus | reverse complement strand
ATACAGTCTTCTGATTATTACATTACAGTTTTGTCATTATAACAGATACAGTCTTTTGATTATTACATTACAGTTTTGTCATTATAACAGATACAGTCTTATGATTATTACACTACAGTTTTGTCATTATAACAGATACGGTCTTATGATTATTACATTACAGTTTTGTCATTATAACAGATACAGTCTTCTGATTTTACATTACAGTTTTGTCATTATAACAGATACAGACTTAT
>NW_013909034.1:0-236 GCF_000517525.1 Limulus polyphemus | reverse complement strand
AGCTTGTAAAAATATTTTGCAAAATAACTTTTCATTCCAAAGTTTTACGTTCAAAACTTATGACAGTTTGATGTTTCTTATCGTATTAAATTCGACTCGAAACTGATGTACGGTACAGCAGTCCTTGGGTCTTTCTTATGTTTGAACCCACTTCTCGGAATTAGATTTTTACAGAAAGAAGTTCAATCCTTGGGTCTTTCTTATTTTTGAACCCAATTCTCGGGATTAGATTTTAC
>NW_013909033.1:0-237 GCF_000517525.1 Limulus polyphemus | reverse complement strand
GTGGTAAAAGAGTAGCCCAAGAGTTGGTGGTGATGACTAGCTGCCTTCCCTCTAGTCTTACACTCCTAAATTAGGGACAGATAGCCCTCATGTAGCTTTGTGCGAAATTCAAAACAAACGAACTTAAATCATTTCTGAATTTAATCTACGGATACTAGATTAAGAAATCAACAAATATTTTTTGAATTTTGTAGTTTATACATTTCATTTTATAATTTCAATAGATAGACTAACAAC
>NW_013909032.1:0-236 GCF_000517525.1 Limulus polyphemus | reverse complement strand
CTTCTGTCGATAATCACAAATATCCTTGTCTTGAGACTTAAAATAAAAGTCACATGACCTATCCATTAAATCAAAGTTAATCGGTCCAAAATACCGGCATCCTTTGTCACTGGTTAGTCCACCATCTGCTGTACCGTACAGCAGCATTGTTTGGATGCATTTGTTGTGTATGGACCGTATTCTATTCTGGCTAACACCAGACGATTTTATTAAGATTAAGGAAAGACTCCCAGGCA
>NW_013909031.1:0-236 GCF_000517525.1 Limulus polyphemus | reverse complement strand
GTTACAACAATCCATACTCAGCAATGTTTCTCAGCCTCAGGTCTGACACACCAATATGTTACAACAATCCGTACTCAGCAGTGTTTCTCAGCCTCAGGTCTTACACACCAATATGTTACAACAATCCATACCCAGCAGTGTTTCTCAGCCTCAGGTCTTACACACCAATATGTTACAACAATCCATACCCAGCAGTGTTTCTCATCCTCAGGTCTTACACACCAATATGTTACAAC
>NW_013909030.1:0-236 GCF_000517525.1 Limulus polyphemus | reverse complement strand
GTACTTCAAAGGAAATATGCTTTGGAAGAGTATAAATGCTAAAGGTTTGGGCAATTTATATGGAAATGGTTCACACAAAGAACAACCTGTTGTTTGTTACGAGCTAAGAAACCCTACCAATGGTGTATCTCGTGAAGAGCAGGACATTAGTAAAGTATTTGAAACTGAGTTCGTGAAAGTAATGTGACGTCTCCGTTTGTTAATTAATTTTCCGTAACTTCGTTCCGACGAAACCC
>NW_013909029.1:0-236 GCF_000517525.1 Limulus polyphemus | reverse complement strand
TAAACAGTATTGCTAAATCGTGTGTCTTCTAATTGAGAGTACGCAGTATCGTTAACTCTTGTGTCTTCTTATTGACAGTACACAGTATCGTTAAATCTTGTGTCTTCTTATTGAAAGTACACAGTATCGTTAAATCTTGTGTCTTCTTATTGACAGTACACAGTATCGTTAAATCTTGTGTCTTCTTATTGACAGTACACAGTATCGTTAAATCTTGTGTCTTCTTATTGAAAGTA
>NW_013909028.1:0-235 GCF_000517525.1 Limulus polyphemus | reverse complement strand
ACTGGTAGGTCTTTTAATACAGATGGATAGTGGCTAGTAGGTCTTTTAATACAGATGTATAGTGACTGGTAGGTGTTTTATTATACATGGTAGTGACTGGTAGATGTTTATTATAGAAGGATAGTGACAGGTAGGTCTTTTAATACAGATGGATAGTGGCTGGTAGGTCTTTTAATATAGAAGGATGGTAATTGGTAGGTCTTTTATTCTGGATGGATATGACTGGCAGGTCTTT
>NW_013909027.1:0-233 GCF_000517525.1 Limulus polyphemus | reverse complement strand
CCCTCTGGTAACAAGAAATCGAAAAAGAATCAGTAACCAAAAGCTTCACTGCCGTACGCATACGCTTTCAGAAAAGCCAATAAAAGAAGTAACATAAACGACCACAAAAGTACGCAAAATAGATAATAGAAGGCTAGAATTTTGCATGTAAATACGCAAGTATGCAACGAACGTTCATACAAAATTTGGAGATGATCCGTCCAAATGGAACGAAGTACTGGTACAAACGCAAA
>NW_013909026.1:0-234 GCF_000517525.1 Limulus polyphemus | reverse complement strand
AAGAAACACATTATATCTAAATACACTGTTATCATGAAGAAACACATTATACCTAAATATATTGTTATCATGAAGAAACACATTATATCTAAATATATTGTTATCATGAAAAAACACATTATGTCTAAATATAATGTTGTCATGAAGAAACTCATTATATCTAAATATATTGTTATCATGAAGAAACACATTATATCTAAATATATTGTTATCATGAAGAAACACATTATATCT
>NW_013909025.1:0-236 GCF_000517525.1 Limulus polyphemus | reverse complement strand
AACTGCCTATAGTGCCTGTAGAAAACTGTACGTATAACTACCTATGGCGCCTGTAGAAAAACTGTACGTATAACTACCTATGGTGCCTGTAGAAAACTGTACGTATAAGTACCTATGGTGCCTGTAGAAAACTGTACGTATAAGTACCTATAGTGCCTGTAGAAAACTGTACGTATAACTACCTATGGCGCCTGTAGAAAACTGTACGTATAAGTACCTATGATACCAGTAGAAAA
>NW_013909024.1:0-236 GCF_000517525.1 Limulus polyphemus | reverse complement strand
CCGGACAAGAATACCATTTTCAAGCTTCAACTGGTCCCATTGTGCCCAGTAGTGCTTTGTCACTGGGCTTAGACTAGACATCTTCTCCCAAGCAGGGCGCACAACACTCGCTTTTAGAAAATCAATCATTGGCCTCAAATCATGATCCCTCTCCTGTTCTGCCCTGATATTTATATTTGGCTCCACTTCACCACCATCAACTCTTCCAGTCGGCTTGACTTCAGCTTGATGGCACC
>NW_013909023.1:0-236 GCF_000517525.1 Limulus polyphemus | reverse complement strand
GACTAGAATATATAAGATACGACTAGAACATATAAGATACGACTAGAACATGTAAGATATGACTAGGACATGTAAGATATGACTAGGACATGTAAGATACGATTAGAACATGTAAGATATGACTAGAACATGTAAAATAATAGTAATATCTAGTTATATCTCAGCCTGTAAAGATACGACTAGAACATATAAGATACGACTAGAACATGTAAGATACGACTAGAACATGTAAGATA
>NW_013909022.1:0-236 GCF_000517525.1 Limulus polyphemus | reverse complement strand
GTGTACTGTCAATAAGAGGACACACGATTTAACAATACTGTGTACTGTCAATAAGAAGACACAAGATTTAACGATACTGTGTACTGTCAATACGAAGACACAAGATTTAACGATAATGTGTACTGTCAATAAGAAGACACAAGATTTAACTATACTGTGTACTGTCAATAAGAAGACAAGAGATTTAACGATACTGTGTACTGTCAATAAGAAGACACAAGATTTAACGATACTGT
>NW_013909021.1:0-236 GCF_000517525.1 Limulus polyphemus | reverse complement strand
CTGTAACTGAGACTTACCGAAACAAGAAACTACCCAAACTAATCTGTGACTGAGACTTACCGAAACAAGAAACTACCCAAACAAATCTGTAACTGAGACTTACCGAAACAAGAAACTACCCAAACAAATCTGTAACTGAGACTTACCGAAACAAGAAACTACCAAAACTAAATCTGTAAACTGAGAGACTTACCGAAACAAGAAACTACCCAAACAAATCTGTGACTGAGACTTAC
>NW_013909020.1:0-236 GCF_000517525.1 Limulus polyphemus | reverse complement strand
TTAAGTAAATCTTTTAAAAATTATAAACTATAGAAAATGACAATACGTTTATATGTAGTAGATCAGTATTAAGCATGTTTTAAAATAGCTAAACTATAGAGAATGATAACACATAATATGTATTAGATCAATATTAAGCATGTTAGAAAATAGATAAACAATAGAGAATGTTAATACGTTTATATGTACTAGATCAGTATTAAGCATGTTTTAAAATAGCTAAACTATAGAGAATG
>NW_013909019.1:0-235 GCF_000517525.1 Limulus polyphemus | reverse complement strand
ACGGTGTTGCAGCAAATGAAAAAGATGGTAATCTGATGGGGCCATATTCTGGAGAGTATGATGGGTGGGGGAGAACATCCCAACCAAACTCCATAATCTTGTGTTGCATCAAACATATCACATGTGGACATGCATTGTCGTGGAGAAGAAGAACACCTTTTCAATTGACGAGTAAAGGGTGTTTCTGATGAAGGGTTTGATTTAAACGTTCCAGTTGCTGGCTATAGATCTCTGC
>NW_013909018.1:0-233 GCF_000517525.1 Limulus polyphemus | reverse complement strand
TAAGGTAGAAAATCGTCGCAGAGTGCAGAAAAACATTTTGTTTACATTATTAGTAACTGGTTGAATAAATATGTAGAGTTTTATACCTGTTGGATAACAATGGTTGAATAAACATGCAGAGAGTTTTATACCTGTTGGATAACAATGGTTGAATAAACATGCAGAGAGTTTTATACCTGTTGGATGCCAATGGTTGAATAAACATGCAGAGAGTTTTATACCTGTTGGATGCC
>NW_013909017.1:0-236 GCF_000517525.1 Limulus polyphemus | reverse complement strand
ATTTATTTGTTTGTTTGTCGATTTCGCACAAAGCTAATCGAGTGCTAGCCGTCCATAATTTAGAACTGATAGACAACTCTTGGGCTACTCTTTATCAACGAAAAGTGAGTTTCACTGTAACATTGTAATGCCCCATGACTGAAAGGGCGAGCATGTTCAGTGACGGGATTCGAGCTTGCTACCCTATCTACAAGGCCATCTGAAGTCAAGGTTTTTTAAATAAGGTCCAAGTTGCT
>NW_013909016.1:0-236 GCF_000517525.1 Limulus polyphemus | reverse complement strand
TTTTTTTTACGCAAAACTAATAGAAAAATATCCTATAGTGCTTATTTCGTCGGAAAACTCAAAATTGAGACATTATAGCATTGACGAAAAACATTATTTCACTATAAAAGAAAAAAAATTTACTTTCGATAAACCAGAGTACAAACAATCGAAAAGGTGGAGTTTATTTGATAAGAAGACGTTATGGCCTTTTATATATTGGAATTTTGTTTAACGATGTTATTTTTAAAGCTATT
>NW_013909015.1:0-236 GCF_000517525.1 Limulus polyphemus | reverse complement strand
TAAGTAAAGGGGTGGATGGAATCGTGTATTGTACATCTAAGTAAAGGGGTGGACGGTATAGTGTATTGTACATCTAAGTAAAGGGGTGGACGGTATAGTGTATTGTACATCCAAGATTACACGGTAAGTAAAATGAACAGCATTCTGAAGCTACAGTTGCAATAGAAATAAAAGTTCAATTTTGCACATATATGATAAGACAGGAAGTAGATCTTGTGGCGATAGAGCAGACATCG
>NW_013909014.1:0-236 GCF_000517525.1 Limulus polyphemus | reverse complement strand
TCAGCCACTCAGTAGCACCCGTCGTCTATACAACTATTCTTAACCAAGTAACGGTACTGACTATCATATTGATAACGCTCTCACGGTTAAAAGCGCAGAGCGTGCTCAACAGCATATCGCAACTCAAATCTATAACCTTTCGGTTCGTAAGTCGGCTAGCTAACTACTAGGCCAAGACAGCCTCAGTTCATCACACAATAACTACTAAGCCAAGCCAGCCTCAGTTCATCACACAA
>NW_013909013.1:0-234 GCF_000517525.1 Limulus polyphemus | reverse complement strand
CATCACTTGTCAACTGGTACTACGAATCAAGGTTTGAACCATCACTTGTCAACTGGTACTATGAATCAAGGTTTGAACCATCACTTGTCAACTGGTTCTACAAATCAAGGTATGGACCATCACTTGTCAACTGGTACTATGAATCAAGGTTTGAACCATCACTTGTCAACTGGTACTATGAATCAAGGTATGGACCATCACTTGTCAACTGGTACTACAAATCAAGGTATGGAC
>NW_013909012.1:0-236 GCF_000517525.1 Limulus polyphemus | reverse complement strand
AATACTGTGTACTATCAATAAAAAGACACAATATTTAACGATACTGTGTACTGTCAAAAAGAAGACACACGATTTAACGACAATGTGTACTGTCAATATGAAGACACAAGATTTAACCATATTGTGTACTGTAAATAAGAAGACACAAGATTTAACGATACTGTGTACTGTTAATAAGAAAACACAAGATTTAACGATACTGTGTACTGTCAATAAGAAGACACAAAATTTAACGA
>NW_013909011.1:0-236 GCF_000517525.1 Limulus polyphemus | reverse complement strand
CTTAACCGATACACTCAAGTTCAACAATCGACGCTAAACAAACGCTAGTAACAACGAACGTCTACAATACTTCCGACTGCAGTTCAATTACTCACTATCTATCTACACATTACATTCCCATCTTTTATATACCAGCCCACCCTACATCGAGCAATTACTAGAGCATTCCCGAAAGAACAAGACAGTTCTAGAAACAAGAGAGCGTGAGAATTGTCACGTGATCTCGATGACGCAAC
>NW_013909010.1:0-234 GCF_000517525.1 Limulus polyphemus | reverse complement strand
ATAACCGGTTTCCACGCTCATAGACATAATTGAGTTTCATGGTCCGCTAGACATGATCGATTTTCATGTTCATATAGGCATGATCCCCTATACATGACAAGTTTTCAGTCTTCCTTAAACACGACCCTATCATATCTTTTCTGTACCAAGTGGATTAGAAAAAGACGGCATCTGGATAAAAACGCACATTCTCTTCCCTGTTTATTTACTTAACAATATACTTAACGCGATATT
>NW_013909009.1:0-390 GCF_000517525.1 Limulus polyphemus | reverse complement strand
AATTTAGCTGACCTACTCAAAATCAGCCACTCGAAAAAAAACACAGCATAATATGGTAGGAAGCTATCGGGAACACACCATTATCACTGATGTTCAGGAAATACTTGAAAGTTTCATTGAATCTTCTGAACTCTATTTTAAATAGCAGTCACGCTTGCAATACTAAGTAGAGAAGTAACGATTTCTTTTTTCGGTTTTAGAATATTTGCTCGTAACGCAGTATTGTAGAACAAAACATTGCAATATTTAATGGTCAATTACAGAATTATTTAAGTAATTAGTAGTCACCCCGTGAGACAACGGTAAGTTTACTGATTTACAACACCAAAATCCAGCTTCGATTTCCCGCAGTTAAAACAGCAGATAGTCTAATGTGGCTTTGTTCTATAA
>NW_013909008.1:0-236 GCF_000517525.1 Limulus polyphemus | reverse complement strand
GGACACAGTATCGTTAAATCTTGTGTCTTCTTATTGACATTACACATTATTGTTAAATCTTGTGTTTTCTTACTGACAGTACACATTATCGTTGAATATTGTGTCTTCTTATTGACATTACACAGTATCGTTAAATCTTGTGTCTTCTTATTGACAGTACACAGTATTGTTAAATCTTGTGTCTTTTTATTGATAGTACACAGTATCGTTAAATCTTGTGTATTCTTATATAAAGT
>NW_013909007.1:0-237 GCF_000517525.1 Limulus polyphemus | reverse complement strand
TGACGTGAAATGTTTGAATACATTACATAAACATTGTTGTACCACTAACAATGACGTGAAATGGTTGAATATATTACATAAACATTGTCGTACAACAGACAAATAACTAACAATGACGTGAAATGGTTGAATATATTACATAAACATTGTCGTACAACAGACAAATAACTAACAATGACGTGAAATGGTTGAATATATTACATAAACATTGTCGTACAACAGACAAATAACTAACAA
>NW_013909006.1:0-237 GCF_000517525.1 Limulus polyphemus | reverse complement strand
CGTCCATGGTGTGGAAATAATGAAAGAGTGAATAATGAAAGATGGTGACTGATGTCCATGGTGTGGAAATAATGAAAGATGGTGACTGGTGTCCATGGTGTGGAAATAGTGAAAGATGGTGACTGATGTCCATGGTGTGGAAATAATGAAAGATGGTGACTGATGTCCATGGTGTGGAAATAATGAAAGATGGTGACTGGTGTCCATGGTGTGGAAATAATGAAAGATGGTGACTGA
>NW_013909005.1:0-237 GCF_000517525.1 Limulus polyphemus | reverse complement strand
GACATTTGAAATTAAATCATATTTAATCCAACGTTAATCTGGATATTTGGTTGGAATAGCCGATCTGATTACGCACGAAGACATTTGAAATTAAATCATATTTAATCCAACGTTGATTTGTATATTTGGTTGGAATAGCCGATCTGATTACGCACGAAGACATTTGAAATTAAATCATATTTAATCCAACGTTAATCTGGATATTTGCTTGGAATAGCCGATCTGATTACGCACGAA
>NW_013909004.1:0-237 GCF_000517525.1 Limulus polyphemus | reverse complement strand
AACTGTGTGAAGTTACACACTAGTTAGTTGATGGCTTTGATGGTAACTATGTGACATTACACACTAGTTAGTTGACAGCTTTGATGGTAACCATGTGAAGTTACTAGTTAGTTCACAGCTTTTATGGTAATCATGTGAAGTTACTAGTTAGTTCACAGCTTTTATGGTAATCATGTGAAGTTACTAGTTAGTTCACAGCTTTCATGGTAATTTTGTGATGTTACCAGTTAGTTTGGT
>NW_013909003.1:0-238 GCF_000517525.1 Limulus polyphemus | reverse complement strand
AACCCATACATAAACAAACGAAAATCAAGGAATCCATCTTAATTGAACAAAACAACTGTTACGACAGTGGGGGTCACGTGACGAGTATTCTAGAAGATTCGCTAGTGTGTTGCGACAGCGGGAGTCAATTGACCGTGGTAGCACGTGTTGAGAGTCTTAGAAGTTTCTAGAACAGACAGTATTATCGTATATAAGTGCGCTAGGCAGTGAAAGAGGGAGACGGAGTCGAAGCAGGCAG
>NW_013909002.1:0-432 GCF_000517525.1 Limulus polyphemus | reverse complement strand
AACAAATGTTAGCCTCATATTTTTTTAATGTTAATATGAGGCTAACATTTGTTCTCTTATATATAGCTTGTAAACATTAAAATACAAGTTATATATAGAGAACAAATGTTAGCCTTATATTAACATTAAAATACAAGCTATATATAGGCTAACATTTGTTCTCTATATATAGCTTGTATTTTAATGTTAATATGATATATAGAGAACAAATGTTAGCTTCATATTAACATTAAAATACAAGCTATATATAGAGAACAAATGTTAGCCTCATATTAACATTAAAATACAAGTTATATATATAGAGAACAAATGTTAGCTTCATATTAACATTAAAATACAAGCTATATATAGAGAACAAATGTTAGCCTCATATTAACATTAAAATACAAGTTATATATAGAGAACAAATGTTAGCCTCATATTAACATTAAA
>NW_013909001.1:0-236 GCF_000517525.1 Limulus polyphemus | reverse complement strand
CCCTTGATGTAAGACTGTGAAAATTGATATCCTTTCATCAAAATATCCAATAGTTATTTTATAATCTGTAATAAAAATTTCCGCTAGTTTCGATTTTACTGTTTTTTGTTTTCAGTTATATTGTAAACAAAGAATAGCTTTAAAATAAGATTATTCATACAAAATCACAACATCTAAAAGGTCACGACGTCTTTATATAAAATAAACTCCACCTTTCGTATTGTTTTTACTCTTTG
>NW_013909000.1:0-237 GCF_000517525.1 Limulus polyphemus | reverse complement strand
TAATATCTAGTCCTGGTGTCTTTGTGCAACAAGTACTTGGTAAACAACAATATCTAGTCCTGGTGTCTCTTTGTGCAAAAAGTACTTGGTAAACAACAATATCTAGTCCTGGTGTCTCTTTGTGCAAAAAGTACTTGGTAAACAACAATATCTAGTTCTGGTTTCTCTTTGTGCAACAAGTACTTGGTAAACAACAATATCTAGTCCTGGTGTCTCTTTGTGCAACAAGTACTTGGT
>NW_013908999.1:0-237 GCF_000517525.1 Limulus polyphemus | reverse complement strand
GTTAAATCTTGTGTCTTCTTATTGAGAGTACACAGAATTGTTAAATCTTGTGTCTTCTTATTGACAGGACACATTATTGTTAAATCTTTTGTTTTCTTACTGACAGTACACAGTATCGTTAAATCTTTTGTGTTCTTATTGATAGTACACAGTATTTATAAATCCTGTGACTTCTTATTGACAGAACACAGTATCGTTAAATCTTGTGTCTTCTTATTGACAGTACACAGTACTGTT
>NW_013908998.1:0-234 GCF_000517525.1 Limulus polyphemus | reverse complement strand
ATTTCAAGTTTCACCATGCTTCTCTTCGTTTTTAGTGAGTTATGGCAGGTTTTGCGTTTTGTACCAGTATTTCATTAAATTTCAACGGATCTTCATGAAATTTTTTATGAAAGTTCGTTGCGTTTATACGTATTTACATTCCAAATACTAACTTTCTAGTGTTAGTTTGCGATTTGTATGGTCGTTTATGTTACTATCTTTATTGTCTTTCTAGAATAGTATGTGTAGTGCAGT
>NW_013908997.1:0-237 GCF_000517525.1 Limulus polyphemus | reverse complement strand
TAGATACCAGCTGTAGACTTTGTTTTATGTATTGATATGTACTGAGTTACCACATGTAAATACCAGCTGTAGACTTTTTCTTTATTGATACGTACTGAGTTACCACATGTAGATACCAGCTGTAGACTTTGTTTTCTTTATTTGTGCGTACTGAGTTACCACATGTAGATACCAGCTGTAGACATTGTTTTCTTTATTTGTGCGTACTGAGTTACCACATATAGATACCAGCTGTAG
>NW_013908996.1:0-402 GCF_000517525.1 Limulus polyphemus | reverse complement strand
AATTGTATTTTAATCCTTCTTAAACTTATGAAAGTCGACAAATACGATTGGACGAAAACTAAAAACATGTTTTCAAATTCAAGAAAATCTAGTGGAAAACGAACTAAAAGGACCCTTATCAATGTCAACAAAATCTGGAGGAAGGAAGACTAAAAGTCCGTTATAACAGTCGACAAAATATATTGGAAAACTGACTAAAAGGACCCATATCAATGTAAACAAAATTTAATGGACGGAGGACTAAAAGACCGTTATAACAGTCCAGTCTTTAGGACTTCTTAGACTAGATATTTTAAACTTTGATAGCGGTATTTTTAGTCTTTCTTAAAACTATATTTTAATGACTTTCATAATTGTATTTTAATCCTTCTTAAACTATATTTGTGGACTGTTATAAAGGTC
>NW_013908995.1:0-237 GCF_000517525.1 Limulus polyphemus | reverse complement strand
TGTATTTTCAATAAGAAGACACAATATTTAACAATACTGTGTACTGTCAATAAGAAGACACAAGATTTAACAATACTGTGTACTATCAATAAGAACACAAAAGATTTAACGATACTGTGTACTGTCAATAAGAAGACACAAGATTTAACAATAATGTGTCCTGTCAATAAGAAGACACAAGATTTAACTATACTGTGTACTGTCAATAAGAAGACACAATATTTAACGATACTGTTT
>NW_013908994.1:0-237 GCF_000517525.1 Limulus polyphemus | reverse complement strand
AACTCTGGTTACCGAATTTATAACCCCATACTCATCTTTAGCGTTATTTGGTACAACAACTCCACGAACACCTAGGTGTAGCTCTAGTTACACAATTTATAACCACCATACTCATCTTTAGCCTTACTTGGTACAACTACTCCATGAACATCTAGGTTAATTCTAGTTACAGTATTTATAACCACCATACTCATCTGTAGCCTTACTTGGTACAACTACTCCATAAACACCTAGGTG
>NW_013908993.1:0-237 GCF_000517525.1 Limulus polyphemus | reverse complement strand
GTGGTACTAATAGTATTTCGTACAAATCACACAAGTTTTTCATTCTAAATACTGAATCATATTATTATTATTATTATGAACTAAATATAAAATTATGCTAAATTATTGAGATTAAAACTACAAATTTAAATTCAAAAGAATATAAAAAATCACAAACTCTTTCAGTTCAAAGTCCTAAGTCTAATTCATGTAAAGACTTTGCACTAGCCACTCAGTAACTCTTAACCATAACAATCG
>NW_013908992.1:0-237 GCF_000517525.1 Limulus polyphemus | reverse complement strand
TGTAATATATGAAATGACACGAACCAGTTTTTTACAAGGAACAATGGACTTCTTGATTCTTATACTGTAAAAATGTAATATATGAAATGACACGAACCCAATGTTTTACTTGGAGCAATGGATTTGTTGACTCTTATACTGTTAAAAATGTAATATATGAAATGACACAAACCCAATGTTTTACTAGGAACAATGGACTTGTTGACTCTTATACTCTTAAAAATGAAATATATGAAA
>NW_013908991.1:0-237 GCF_000517525.1 Limulus polyphemus | reverse complement strand
AAAGTATTATTAAATCTTGTTTCTTATTATTGACAGTACACAGTATTGTTAAATCTTGTGTATTCTTATTGATAGTACACAGTATTGCTAAATCTTGGGTCTTCTTATTGAGAGTACACAGTATTGTTAAATCTTGTGTCTTCTTATTGACAGTACCCAGTATCGTTAAATCTTGTGTCTTCTTATTGACAGTACACAGTATTGTTAAATCTTGTGGCTTGTTATTGATAGTACACA
>NW_013908990.1:0-236 GCF_000517525.1 Limulus polyphemus | reverse complement strand
GTTTTTTTACTGACAGTACACATTATCGTTGAATATTGTGTCTTCTTATTGACAGTACACAGTATCGTTAAATCTTGTGTCTTCTTATTGACAGGACACAGTATCGTTAAATCTTGTGTCTTCTTATTGACAGTGCACAGTATCGTTAAATCTTATGTCTTCTTATTGACAGTACACAGTATATTAAATCTTGTGTCTTCTTATTGACAGTACACAGTATAGTTAAATCTTGTGTC
>NW_013908989.1:0-237 GCF_000517525.1 Limulus polyphemus | reverse complement strand
TCTTGTGTCTTTTATTGATAGTACACAGTATTGTTAAATCGTGTGTCTACTTATTGACAGTAAACAGTTTTGTTAAATCTTATGTCTTCTTATTGACAGTACACAGTATCGTTAAATCTTGTGTCTTTTTATTGATAGTAAACAGTATTGTTAAATCGTGTGTCTACTTATTGACAGTAAACAGTTTTGTTAAATCTTATGTCTTCTTATTGAAAATTCAGAGTATCGTTAAATCTT
>NW_013908988.1:0-237 GCF_000517525.1 Limulus polyphemus | reverse complement strand
TCTCAAGCAAAAATCTCCAGCAAAAAAAAAAATAAAAGATTCCTCTTTACATACAGGTAAGTTAAATAGCCAGATCAGAGACCAGTTAGGCCTCGGGTATTGTTTGCTTCTAATTTTAAACTATTGACTAGATGAGGGCAGCTAGCTAGAACAATTCGTCGTCACCAAATATTTGTTTGATTTTTTAACCGATTAACGGAATTAACTGTCACTTTTATAACGCCATAGAGCACAGAT
>NW_013908987.1:0-234 GCF_000517525.1 Limulus polyphemus | reverse complement strand
ACTGGATAGGTATGAGACAAGATGTGGAAGAATGGTGCAGAACATGCAGTACATGTTGTGCTAAAAGGGGACCCAAGCATAGGGGACGCACTCCAATGAAGTTATGTCAAGTTGGTGCACCAATGGAAAGAGTAGCCATCGACATTGCCGGGCCTATGCCCAAAACTCGTGCTGGAAACAAGTACATTTGTGTGGTGATGGATTATTTCACTAAGTGGCCGGAGGCATATGCAA
>NW_013908986.1:0-237 GCF_000517525.1 Limulus polyphemus | reverse complement strand
TAAGATATGTACTTTAGAGAAGTTGTAGAAGAAGATCCTAAGATATGTACTGTAGGGAAGCTGTAGAAGAAAATTCTACGATATGTACTTTAGAGAAGCTGTAGAAGAAGATTCTAAGATATGTACTGTAGAGAAGTTGTAGAAGAAGATCCTAAGATATGTACTTTAGAGAAGTTGTAGAAGAAGATCCTATGATATGTACTGTAGAGAAGTTGTAGAAGAATATTCTAAGATATG
>NW_013908985.1:0-507 GCF_000517525.1 Limulus polyphemus | reverse complement strand
GCACTATCGAATGGTGGTTTGGTATATTTTAGATGAATCTTATAAACGAACATGTACACAGATAGTGCGCTGGCTGTAAATGAATCAAATAAGCGATCGTATGAATGGTGGTTTGGTAGATTTTAGAGGAATCTTATAAACGAACATGTACACAATATGATCGCTTATTTGATTCCATGAATCTTATAAACGAACATGTACACAGATAGTGCGCTGGCTGTAAATGAATCAAATAAGCGATCATATGAATGGTGGTTTGGTATATTTTAAATGAATCTTATAAACGAACATGTACACAGATAGTGCTCTGGCTGTAAATGAATCAAATAAGTGATCATATGAATGGTAGTTTGGTAGATTTTAGATGAATCTTATAAACGAACATGTACACAGATAGTGCGCTGACTGTAAATTAAAATCTACCAAACCACCATTCATATGATCGCTTCTTTGATTCATTTACAGCCAGTGCACTATCTGTGTACATGTACGTTTATAAGATTCGTG
>NW_013908984.1:0-236 GCF_000517525.1 Limulus polyphemus | reverse complement strand
AGAGGATGAGTATTGTGGTGATTTAGACACGTTTTAGAGGATGAGTATTGTGGTGTGTTAGACACATTTAGAGGATGAGCATTGTGGTAGGTTAAATACATTTAGAGAATGAGTATTGTAGTGTTTTAGACACGTTTAGAGGATGAGTATTGTGGTATGTTAGACACGTTTAGAGAATGAGTATTGTGGTGTGTTAGACACGTTTAGAGGATGAGTATTGTTGTGATTTAGACACG
>NW_013908983.1:0-279 GCF_000517525.1 Limulus polyphemus | reverse complement strand
ACAATTAGAATAACAATGATTCATTAGCAGGGTATCCTCACTCCCACACTATTAGAATACAATGATTCATTAGCAGGGTATCCTCACTCGCACACTATTAGAATACAATGATTCATTAGCGGTGTATCCTCACTCCCACACTATTAGAATACAATGATTCATTAGCAGGGTATCCTCACTCCCACACTATTAGAATACAATGATTCATTAGCAGGGTATCCTCACTCCCACACTATTAGAATACAATGATTCATTAGCAGGGTATCCTCACTCCCACAC
>NW_013908982.1:0-250 GCF_000517525.1 Limulus polyphemus | reverse complement strand
TGGTGAGTATGTGTTATCACTAGTAGATTGTATGTAGAGCTGTGTGAGTATATGTAGAGCTGTGTGAGTAGATAACACATACTCACCATCAATCTACTAGTATGGTGAGTATGTGTTATCTACTCACACAGCTCTACATACAATCTACTAGTATGGTGAGTATGTGTTATCTACTTACACAGCTCTACATACAATCTACTAGTATGGTGAGTATGTGTTAGAAGATAACAGTCAGTACCACTACATCTGT
>NW_013908981.1:0-236 GCF_000517525.1 Limulus polyphemus | reverse complement strand
TATAGTTCTGGCTTTCCCTGTGTCTATACTAGCTGTGTTGATATAACAACCACTCCATACTGATGTTCTATAGTTCTGGCTTTCCTTGTGTCTATACTAGCTGTGTTGATATAACAACCACCCCATACTGTTGTTCTATAGCTCTGGTTTTCCTTGTGTCTATACTAGTTGTGTTGATATAACAACCACTCCATACTGTTGTTCTATAGTTCTGGCTTTCCTTGTGTCTATACTAG
>NW_013908980.1:0-713 GCF_000517525.1 Limulus polyphemus | reverse complement strand
TATCTGTGATTCTATCACAGGTCACATGAATACTAGTCATGATAAATATCTGTGATACTATCACAGGTCACATGAATACTAGTGATAAATATCTGTGATACTATCACAGGTCACATGAATACTGGTGATAAATATCTGTGATTCTATCACAGGTCACATGAATACTAGTCTTAATAAATAAAGTGATAAATATCTGTGATACTATCACAGGTCACATGAATACTGGTGATAAATATCTGTGATACTATCACAGGTCACATGAATACTCCAGTATTCATGTGATAAATATCTGTGATTCTATCACAGGTCACATGAATACTAGTCATGATAAATATCTGTGATTTACATGAATACTAGTCTTGATAAATATCTGTGATACTATCACAGGTCACATGAATACTAGCCATGGTAAATATCTGTGATACTATCACAGGTCACATGAATACTAATCATGATAAATATCTGTGATTCTATCAGATGATAAATATCTGTGATACTATCACAGGTCACATGAATACTAGTGATAAATATCTGTGATACTATCACAGGTCACATGAATACTAGTCATGATAAATATCTGTGATACTATCACAGGTCACATGAATACTAATCATGATAAATATCTGTGATTCTATCACAGGTCACATGAATACTAATCATGATAAATATCTGTGATACTATCACGGGTCACATGAATACTGGTGATAAATATC
>NW_013908979.1:0-237 GCF_000517525.1 Limulus polyphemus | reverse complement strand
TCTCTATTTTGAATGTCTTACATTAATGGCATCTTTGTATTGAAATATGAAGAAAAACAATTTTTTCAAAATTTGCCTTTGCTTTTTGTGAAAATCTGAGTTTTTTTGGAAAATGGAAAAAAGTGTTTTTTTGACGGAAAATTAATAGAAAAATATCCGATAGTGCTTATTTCGTAGGAAAACTCAAAATTGAGACATTATAACATTGACGAAAAACATCATGTCACTATAAATGCT
>NW_013908978.1:0-237 GCF_000517525.1 Limulus polyphemus | reverse complement strand
TGTACTATCAATAACAAGCCATAAGATTTAACGATACTGTGTACTGTTAATAACAACCCACAAGATTTAACGAAACTGTAGTACTATCAATAAGAAGACAAATTATTTAAACACTACTGTGTACTGTCAATAAGAAGGACACAAGATTTAACAATACTGTGTACTGTCAATAAGAAGACACAAGATTTAACAATACTGTGTACTATCAATAAGAAGACAAAATATTTAACAATACTG
>NW_013908977.1:0-236 GCF_000517525.1 Limulus polyphemus | reverse complement strand
GACAGTTATCCAAGTCAACAAAATATAGTGAAAGAAAGACTATAAAAACCATTATGAATGTCAAAATATCTAGTGTAAGAATTACTAAAAAGACAGTTATCAAAGTCGTAAATATATAATGTAAGAACGACAAAAAGACCATTATGAATGTCAAAAAATTTAGTGGAAGTAGGACTAAAAAGACAATTATGAATGTCAAAAAATCTAGTGTAAGAATTATTAAAATGATCGTTATC
>NW_013908976.1:0-248 GCF_000517525.1 Limulus polyphemus | reverse complement strand
CTGTCTCTCTGGATAGCTGCTTACCTAGGTAGCTTCCTCTCAGGATAGCTGCTTACGTAGGTAGCTTCCTCTCTGGACAGCTGTCTCTCTGGATAGCTGCTTACCTAGGTAGCTTCCTCTCTGGATAGATGCTTACCTAGGTAGCTTCCTCTCTGGACAGCTGCTTTTCTGGGTAATTAATTATTTTGTGAGGTGTCAGTGGAAAACGTAATAGTAAATAGTATCGAAACTGTAATGTCACGTGGACA
>NW_013908975.1:0-349 GCF_000517525.1 Limulus polyphemus | reverse complement strand
ATTGAAGTTTGTGTTCAAGTTGGTTATCTTTCATTAGTAGAAGTTTGTGTTCAAGTTGGTTATCTTTCATTAGTAGAAGTTTGTGTTCAAGTTGGTTATCTTTCATTAGTGGGAGTTTGTGTTCAAGCTGGTTATCCTTCATTAATTGAAGTTTGTGTTCAAGTTGGTTATCTTTCATTAGTAGAAGTTTGTGTTCAAGTTGGTTATCTTTCATTAGTAGAAGTTTGTGTTCAAGTTGGTTATCTTCATTAGTGAAGTTTGTGTTCAAGTTGGTTATCCTTTATTAGTAGAAATTTGTGTTCAATTTGGTTATCTTTCATTAGTATAAGTTTGTGTTCAAGTTGATTAT
>NW_013908974.1:0-237 GCF_000517525.1 Limulus polyphemus | reverse complement strand
CACAAGTGAGAAGCACATATGCTGAAACCAAAACATTTCAACAAATATAATAACTTGTATGTCTCATCAGTATAAACGTTAAATATTATAATTAATCTCGTAGGTTATTTATGGATAAAATATGTATTCACGTTCGTTTAGTATATGTTTTAGTAGCATTCCACTGCTCAAAAATATTTTGAATAAACCAAACAAACTATTTTCTTATAAAAGGTATGTAGTATGATTTAAAATCAA
>NW_013908973.1:0-643 GCF_000517525.1 Limulus polyphemus | reverse complement strand
AAATTATTTCACCATTGTCGGCCATATTTGGCTCCGTTTATTCACCGACCATATACTTAACCAACCTTGACCTTTATCTATAACACTGTCGCCTAGCTAGAGCCATTATCATTGTTTAGTGAAAGATCGCTTGCTTGGATGATTTCTATAGTTTATAAACAATATCTTTCAGTTTTTAGCTTTGGGTTAGTGTCAAATAACATAAACAACTTATAATTTAACCCCAAAAAATTCCTACTAAAGGAACAAAACAAGACATATATATAGTATCCCATGTGAATGCGTGAAGAAATATGTTGAACAAATGTCACATTCCTTAGAAGTATGACGTAAAGAACACGTGCGTAAAGATGACTTCCAGATATCTTCTTTAACATGTCATCAGTTTGAATCAGGTCACAAAATAGTTTGTAAAAAAAACTTTTCTCCTAAGGTTTAATGTCAATGCTCCAGGTATAAAAGAGGCTAGTAACTTCACCAGCAATTTTTGGTATAAAATGGAATGAAACAAAGTTGTTATGTTTTATGTTGTCGATAGAAGTCTCGGGTTAACATGATATTTTTTAGTTTTGAATTTTAATAAATATCCTATTTACGATGTTAGGGGGTTAAACCTCTAGATAATGCTACATTCTTTAAGTAG
>NW_013908972.1:0-237 GCF_000517525.1 Limulus polyphemus | reverse complement strand
GAAGACACAAGATTTAGCAATACTGTGTACTATCTATAAAAAGACACAAGATTTAACGATACTGTGTACTGTCAGTAATAAGACACAACAGTTAACGATACTGTGTACTGTAAAAAGAAGACACAAGATGTAACGATACTGTCTACTGTCAATAAGAAGACACAAGATTTAACGATACTGTGTACTGTCAATAAGAAGACACAAGATTTAACGATATTGTGTACTTCCAATAAGAAG
>NW_013908971.1:0-237 GCF_000517525.1 Limulus polyphemus | reverse complement strand
GATGGAGTTGTGGTAGGTCCAAAGTTCTGGACTACGTAATTAAACATCTGTTTTTCAACCAATAGATTGTATATTTTGGAAGGATGGAGTTGTGGTAAGTCCAAAGTTCTGGACTACGTGATTGAACATCTGTTTTTCAAACAATAGATTGTATAAGAATGTTTCTTTCAAACATCGACCTGCTATTACAGCTTATTATGACCTTCGGAACAAATCAACAGACAAACATTGACCTGC
>NW_013908970.1:0-237 GCF_000517525.1 Limulus polyphemus | reverse complement strand
TTACCAAAAAAACGTACAGAAAATGCATTCGTGCCATTACATAGGAAGGGACAAATCAATTTCGACAAGTATGGCAAAAGTGGTTTTGCTGAAGTACATAAACATGATGGGGTGAAAGGTCAGCATTTGACATATAAAACTGCTACTAGATATGATCATTTACTTGGTGCAAGAAAAACAACTTATCATCATGATGAAAACATTTATACGAATGCAGGTATTTCTTCAATATCAATT
>NW_013908969.1:0-237 GCF_000517525.1 Limulus polyphemus | reverse complement strand
GCAACTACTAGCTACGCCCGACCCAGTCTTTAGAAGTTACCGGCATACAACTACTAGCTACGCACTACCCAGTCTATAGAAGTTACCGGCATGCAACTACTAGCTACGCCCGACCCAGTCTGTAGAAGTTACTGGCATACAACTACTAGCTACGCCCGACCCAGTCTTTAGAAGTTACCGGCATGTAACTACTAGTTACACCCGACTCAGTTTATTGAAGTTACCGGTAACTACTAG
>NW_013908968.1:0-236 GCF_000517525.1 Limulus polyphemus | reverse complement strand
CAATACACAGTATCGTTAAATCTAGTGTATTCTTAATGAAAGTACACAGTATCGTTAAATCTTGTGTCTTCTTATTGACAGTACACAGTATCGTTAAATCTTCGTGTATTCTTATTGACAGGTACACAGTATCTTTAAATCTTGTGTCTTCTTATTGACAGTACACAGTATCGTTAAATCTTGTGTCTTCTTATTGACAGTACACAGTATCGTTAAATCTTGTGTCTTCTTATTGA
>NW_013908967.1:0-237 GCF_000517525.1 Limulus polyphemus | reverse complement strand
CATTCACACCAATAAATTCCCACCAGCTATTGTTGAAAAACTCTCCAACATTCCCCACAATAAAACTCAACTCACGAACAAAATTGACACTAACAAACCCAACAACACTACATTACACTGCAGTTTACATTTTGTTCCTGAAACCAGCTCAAGAATTATCCACACTTGGACAAAACTAGCCATTAAACACAATATTCCTGTCAACGTCAAATTCTCACAAAAACCCAGCCCTAAATT
>NW_013908966.1:0-287 GCF_000517525.1 Limulus polyphemus | reverse complement strand
AAGTGCTAGATTATATTGTATGTAAATCGTTTAGTGGTATTCTGTGACGTAAGTGCTAGATTATATTGTATGTAAATCAGTTAGTGGTATTCTGTGACGTAAGTGTTAGATTATATTGTATATAAATCATTTAGTGGTATTCTGGGACGTAAATGCTTGATTATATTGTATGTAAATCATTTAGTGGTACTCTGTGACGTAAGTGCTAGATTATATTGTATGTAAATCATTTAGTGGTCACAGAATACGTAAGTGCTAGATTATATTGTATGTAAATCATTTAGTGG
>NW_013908965.1:0-237 GCF_000517525.1 Limulus polyphemus | reverse complement strand
ATATATAGAAAATGTGTATAATTTAGTATATGTCATTAAACGTTAGCAGTAAATTGTTAATAACCATACATAGAAAATGTGTCTAATTTAGTATGTGTCATTAAACGTTAGCAGTAAATTCTGAATAACCAAATATAGAAAATGTGTCTAATTTAGTATGTGTCATTAAACGTTAGCAGTAAATTGTTCATAACCATATATAGAAAATATGTCTAATTTAGTATGTGTCATTAAACG
>NW_013908964.1:0-237 GCF_000517525.1 Limulus polyphemus | reverse complement strand
CTGCATAAGAGATAAGGTATAGTATGTAGAGTATTTACTACACCAGAATATGGTACAGTATGTAGAGTAGTTACTACACCAGGGATAGGGTACACTATGTAGAGTATTTACTGCACCAGGGATAGGGTACACTATGTAGAGTATTTACTGCACCAGAAATAAGGTACAGTATGTAGAGTATTTACTGCACCAAGGACAGCTACAATATGTAGTGTATTTACTACACCAGGGATAGGG
>NW_013908963.1:0-239 GCF_000517525.1 Limulus polyphemus | reverse complement strand
ATACTGTGTACTATCAATAACAAGCCATAAGATTTAACGATACTGTGTACTATCAATAACAGGCCACAAGATTTAACAATACTGTGTACTGTCAATAAGAAGACAAAAGATTTAACAATACTGTGTACTGTCAATAAGAAGACACAAGATTTAACGATACTGTGTACTATCAATAACAGGCCACAAGATTTAACGAAACTGTGTACTGTCAATAAGAAAACACAAGATTTAACAATACT
>NW_013908962.1:0-232 GCF_000517525.1 Limulus polyphemus | reverse complement strand
CTCCTGTCTCAGTAATTTCACCCACCAGATATTTCTGCTACATTTTTCCTTTCTCACTATTTTCTCCCACCAGATCTTTCTGTTACATCTCTCCTGTCTCAGTAATTTCACCCACCAGATCTGTCTGTTACATCTCTCCTTTCTCAGTAATTTCACCCACCAGATCTTTCTGTTACATCTCTCCTGTCTCAGTAATTTCACCCACCAGATCTTTCTGTTACATCTCTCCTGT
>NW_013908961.1:0-263 GCF_000517525.1 Limulus polyphemus | reverse complement strand
TAGTACACAGTATTGCTAAATCGTGGTGTCTTCATCTTGGCAGTACACAGTTTTGTTAAATATTGTGTTTTCTTATTAACATTACACAGTATCGTTAAATCTTGTGTCTTCTAATTGACATTACACAGTATCGTTAAATCTTGTGTCTTCTTATTGACAGTACACAGTATCGTTAAATCTTGTGTCTTTTTATTGATAGTACACAGTATCGTCAAATATTGTGTCTTCTTATTGACAGTACACAGTATCGTTAAATCTTGTGT
>NW_013908960.1:0-235 GCF_000517525.1 Limulus polyphemus | reverse complement strand
GGAACCTTATCAATGTCAACAAAATCTGGAAGAAGGAAGACCAAAAGTTCGTTATAACAGTCAACTAAATATAGTGGAAAACTGACTAAAACGATCCAAATCAATCAATGTCAACAAAATCTAGTGGATGGAAGATTAAAAGACCGATATAACAGTCGACAAAATATAGTTTAAGAAGGATTAAAAATACCATTATGAAAGTCATTAAAATATAGCGTAAGAAACACTTAAAATA
>NW_013908959.1:0-237 GCF_000517525.1 Limulus polyphemus | reverse complement strand
CATCAACTGAATACATACACAAGCTTATCAATGACTATTATACACACCAACTGAATACATACACAAGCTTATCAATGACTATTATATACATCAACAGAATACATACACAAGCTTATCATAGACTATTATACACATCAACTGAATACATACACAAGCTTATCAATGACTATAATATACATCAACTGATAACATTCTATTGAATACATACACAAGCTTATCAATGACTATTATATACAT
>NW_013908958.1:0-238 GCF_000517525.1 Limulus polyphemus | reverse complement strand
AAAATAGATTGGCTCATTGAATAGAAAACTGGCTTGATATATCCGTAGGTGTGTAAAATAGGTTGGCTCATTGAATAGAAAACTGGCTTCATATATCCGTAGGTGTGTAAAATAAGTTGGTTCATTGAATAGAAAACTGGCTAGATATATCTGTAGGTGTGTAAAATAGGTTGGCTCATTGAATAGAAAACTAGCTTGATATATCTGTAGGTGTGTAAAAATAGGTTGGCTCATTGAA
>NW_013908957.1:0-235 GCF_000517525.1 Limulus polyphemus | reverse complement strand
CAAAATTGAGTGGACGAGAACTAAAAACATGTTTTCAAAGTCAACAAAATCTAGTGGAAAACGAACTAAAAGGAACCTTATCAATGTCAACAAAATCTGGAGGAAGGAAGACTAAAAGACCGTTTATAACAGTCGACAAAATATAGTGGAAAACTGAATAAAACGACCTATATCAATGTCAACAAAATCTAGTGGAAGGAAGATTAAAAGACCTTTATAACAGTCGACAAAATAT
>NW_013908956.1:0-495 GCF_000517525.1 Limulus polyphemus | reverse complement strand
GTCAACAAAGTTCTTATAGTGATCCATTGTATCCACGAGCAAATAAAGTTTTTATAGTGATCCATTGTATCCACGAGTGAACAAAGTTCTTATAGTGATCCATCGTATCCACGAGTGAACAAAGTTCTTATAGTGATCCATTGTATCCACGAGTGAACAAAGTTCTTATAGTGATCCATCGTATCCACGAGTCAACAAAGTTCTTATAGTGATCCATTGTATCCACGAGTCAACAAAGTTTACAATGGATCACTATAAGTCCACGAGTCAACAAAGTTCTTATAGTGATCCATCGTATCCACGAGTCAACAAAGTTCTTATAGTGATCCATTGTATCCACGAACAATAAAGTTTTATAGTGATCCAATGTATCCACGAGTCAACAAAGTTCTTATAGTGATCCATCGTATCCACGAGTCAACAAAGTTTTTATAGTGATCCATCGCATCCACGAGTCAACAAAGTTCTTATAGTGATCCATTGTATCCACGAGTC
>NW_013908955.1:0-237 GCF_000517525.1 Limulus polyphemus | reverse complement strand
TGTCTAAAAACGCCATATTATGCCTAGCTGAATTCATAGGAAGACATGGTAAAATCCGATTGTGGAAAAGGCTGTCAAACTATTTGTCAGACTGAACAGGTTTGGCATGTTCTTGAGGAAGTGGGGCAAGTTCAGTAGAAGATGGTTGACTCATATAACAACTAATATCTCGTCAAATAATCGCAGATAAATCTAACAACAGGTCACTCCCACCTGCCGCCAATGAAAAAGTACTTG
>NW_013908954.1:0-237 GCF_000517525.1 Limulus polyphemus | reverse complement strand
CAATACTGTGTACTATCAATAAGAAGACACACGATTTAGCAATACTGTGTACTATCAATAAAAAGACACAAGATTTAACGATACTATATACTATCAATAAGAAGACACAAGATTTAACGATACTCTGCACTGTCAATAAGAAGACACAAGATTTAACGATACTGTGTACTGTCAATAAGAAGACACAAGATTTAAAGATACTGTGTATTTTCAAGAAGAAAACACAAGATTTAACTG
>NW_013908953.1:0-237 GCF_000517525.1 Limulus polyphemus | reverse complement strand
AAGAATTCTGAACAAAAAATCCAAAAAGCAGTGTTTATAAACTATGACAACCATAGTTTGAACTTAGCGTGTCTTCATGCTGCAAGTCAGGAAACAACAGTTATTACCTTTTTTTGGTATAATTGAAGCCATTTATAATTTCTTTGCTCATTCAACAACTCAATTGGACGAACTGCAGCAGGAGCTTAAGATCTCTGTCAAGCGTGAATCAGAAACACAGTGAAGTGCAAGAAAAAA
>NW_013908952.1:0-326 GCF_000517525.1 Limulus polyphemus | reverse complement strand
GCTCCATTCCAGCTAGATTTTTCAGTAGCAAGGACTTTTTTTATGAAACTCCATTTCAAGTGGATTTTTCAGTAGCAAGGACTTTTTTATAAAGCTCCATTCCAGCTAGATTTTTCAGTAGCAAGGACTTTTTTATAAAGCTCCATTCCAGCTAGATTTTTCAGTAGCAAGGACTTTTTTTATAAAGCTCCATTCCAGCTAGATTTTTCAGTAGCAAGGACTTTTTATAAAGCTCCATTTCAGCTCGATTTGTCAGTAGCAAGGACTTTTTTTATAAAGCTCCATTCCAGCTGGATTTTTCAGTAGCAAGGACTTTTTTTATAAAG
>NW_013908951.1:0-235 GCF_000517525.1 Limulus polyphemus | reverse complement strand
CAGACGTATAACAATACACTCGTTTCATAGATAACTGTACTCCTAACTTATAACAATACACTTGTTTCATAGATAACTGTACTACCAGATCTATAACAATACACTTGTTTCATAGATAACTGTACTCCTAAACCTGTAACAATACACTTGTTTCATAGATAACTGTACTCCCAAACCTATTACAATACACTTGTTTCTTGGATAACTGTACTCCCACACCTATAACAATACACCT
>NW_013908950.1:0-239 GCF_000517525.1 Limulus polyphemus | reverse complement strand
CCGTAATTAACAGGTATTAATGGAATAGTAATTAACAGGTATTAATGAAACAGTAATTAACATGTATTAATGAAACAGTAAGTAACAGGTATTAATGGAACAGTAATTAACAGGTATTAATGAAACAGTAATTAACAGGTATTAATGAAACAGTAATTAACAGGTATTAATGAAGCCGTAATTAACAGGTATCAATGGAACAGTAATTAACAGGTATTAATGGAACAGTAATTAACATG
>NW_013908949.1:0-266 GCF_000517525.1 Limulus polyphemus | reverse complement strand
GGTGACTATCTTCGCTTTCGGTGCACTGATGTCTTTGGTAGATCTAGTTAACATGGTTTTAACGTGGCTGGTGACTTTCTTCGCTTTCGGTGCACTGATGTCTTTGGTAGCTCTAGTTAACATGGTTTTAACGTGGCTGGTGACTTTCTTCACTGTCGGTGCACTGATGTCTTTGATAGCTCTAGTTAACATGGTTTTAACGTGGCTGGTGACTTCTTCACTTTCGGTGCACAGATGTCTTTGATAGCTCTAGTTAACATGGTTTT
>NW_013908948.1:0-237 GCF_000517525.1 Limulus polyphemus | reverse complement strand
AATATGTGTATAGTGTGTGGTTATCAGCTAATTATGTTAGAGTGAAATATGTGTATAGTGTGTGGTTATCAGCTAATTATGTTAGGGTGAAATATGTGTATAGTATGTGGTTATCAGCTAATTACATTAGAGTTAAATATGTGTATAGTGTGTGGTTATCAGCTAATTATGTTAGAGTGAAATATGTGTATAGTATTTGGTTATCAGCTAATTATGTTAGGGTGAAATATGTGTATA
>NW_013908947.1:0-602 GCF_000517525.1 Limulus polyphemus | reverse complement strand
ACTTTACAATCTGTTATCAAAATTTCGGCTAGCCTCGACTTTACTGGTTTTTTTTGTTCTCAGTTATATTGTAAGCAAAGAATAGTTTGGAAATGAGATTATTCAAACGAAATACGAACATCTAAAAGGCAATGACGTCTTCTTATAATCTAAACTTCAGCTTTTTGTATTGTTTTTACTCTGAGTTAGCTAAAGTTCATTTATTTAAATTTTCACGGAACATAACATTTTTTGTGAATGTTATATTGTCTGAATTTATTTTGTCGGAAAACTAAGCACTTTCCGGTATTTTTCTATTGCAAAATTGGTGAAAATCTGAATATTTTTGGAAAAAGAAATAAAGGGCTTTTCTGACAAAAAGCCAATGCTATAGCCCATGATTTTACCCAAAAAAGTCTTACATCAAGGGCATCTTTGTATTCAAATATGAGGAAAAATATTTTTTTCAAAATTTGGGTAAAATCATGGGCTATAGCCTTGGCTTTTCCGTTAAAGGATATCCATTCTGAACGTCTTACATCAAGGGCATCTTTGTATTCAATGGATATCCTTTTGCAAAAATTCCCAGTAGTTACTTTACAATCTGTTATCAAAATTTCGGC
>NW_013908946.1:0-237 GCF_000517525.1 Limulus polyphemus | reverse complement strand
GTTAGAACATGCAAACGATGACAGTTGTTTTGCAAATACAACATTCGAGTTTGTTAGAACACAGAAATGATGACTGTTGATTTGCAAATACAATATTCGATTTTGTTAGAACATGCAAACGATGACTGTTGATTTGCAAATACAACATTCGATTTTGTTAGAACACACAAACGATGAGTGTTGTTTTGCAAATACAACATTCGATTTTGTTAGAACACACACAAACAATGACTGTTG
>NW_013908945.1:0-237 GCF_000517525.1 Limulus polyphemus | reverse complement strand
CTGCATCTCAGCAAGATCTATGTGAGTATCAAGATGCTAGATCACAAAGGAGTACCAGAAGCCACACAGAAGCTCTGTGGTGTGACAGGACATTATGCAAGGCTGTGGGGACCAGTGTGGGTAACAATTGAGCTCATGGGCATGAAGGACAGACACAAAGTATACTTGGCTGACATTAAAGACCAATGCAAATTAGGGTTGGACTACTTATATCGAGGAAGTGTGTAATTATTTGAT
>NW_013908944.1:0-236 GCF_000517525.1 Limulus polyphemus | reverse complement strand
TTTGCTGTTCGAGCTGCCACTGTTGCAGGTTTTCCTGCAAATGCTGTAATCTCTCTTCTTGTTTCTTTTCTTGTTTATTTTCTCGTTCTTCTTGTTTCTTTTCTTGTTTTTGTATTGCTGCCATCAAATCTGCTAAGCTGTAGTTGGATTTTCCGCCTCTCGTTTCCATCTTCTTCTCTTTTTTTTTTCTATCCCACTTCTGACACCAATTTGTTACGTCTCCATTTGTTAATTGA
>NW_013908943.1:0-237 GCF_000517525.1 Limulus polyphemus | reverse complement strand
TATGTTGGAGCAAAGAAATTAGAATATGTTATAAGGAACAGGTAGATAATGTCTTAAACATAGAGCACAATTTAAGGTAGTTCATCTATATGTTGGAACAAAGAAATTAGAATATGTTATAAGGAACAGGTAGATAATGTCTTAAACACGGAGCACAATTTAAGGTAGTTCATCTATATGTTGGAGCAAAGAAATTAGAATATGTTATAAGGAACAGGTAGATAATGTCTTAAACAT
>NW_013908942.1:0-473 GCF_000517525.1 Limulus polyphemus | reverse complement strand
ATCCTTTTTGTTGATGGTAACATAGTTCTGTGTTTGTTGGTTTAATTAATCCTTTTTGTTGATGGTAACATAGTTTTGTGTTTGTTGGTTTAATTAATCCTTTTTGTTGATGGTAACATAGTTTTGTGTTTGTTGGTTTAATTAATCCTTTTTGTTGATGGTAACATAGTTCTATGTTTGTTGGTTTCATTAATCCTTTTTGTGGATGGTAACATAGTTCTATGTTTGTTGGTTTCATTAATCCTTTTTTTATGGTAACATAGTTCTATGTTTGCTGGTTTAATTAATCCTTTTTGTTGATGGTAACATAGTTTTGTGTTTGTTGGTTTAATTAATCCTTTTTGTTGATGGTAGCATAGTTCTGTGTTTGTTGGTTGAATTAATCCTTTTTGTTGATGGTAACATAGTTGTATGTTTGTTGGTTTAATTAATCCTTTTTGTTGATGGTAACATAGTTCTATGTTTGTTGGTTT
>NW_013908941.1:0-237 GCF_000517525.1 Limulus polyphemus | reverse complement strand
ATAGCCCCCATACACATCTTTAGCGTTATTTGGTACAACTCCACGAACATCTAGGTGTAACTCTAGTTACCGAATTTGTAACCACCATACTCATCTGTAGCGTTATTTGGTACAACATCTCCCCGAATACCTAGGTGAAACTCTAGTTACAGAATTTATAACCACCATATTCATCGTTAGCCTTACTTGGTACAATAACTCCACGAACACCTAAATGTTTCTCTAGTTACCGAATTT
>NW_013908940.1:0-503 GCF_000517525.1 Limulus polyphemus | reverse complement strand
TAGATATTAACGACATTTCTTGACACTGGTATGTTACTACCTGTTAAATGTCGTTAATATCTACTGTTGTTAATGTTTCTGACATTGGTATGTTACTACCTGTTTGAATGTCGTTAATATCTATTGTTGATTGTCAAATGCCAACATTAAACAACAGTAGATATTAACGACATTTAAACAGGTAGTAACATACCAATGTCAAAGACCAACATTAAACAACAGTAGATATTAACGACATTCAAAAATTTAAACAAGTAGTAACATAACCAATGTCAAAAACCAACATTAAACAACAATAGATATTAACGACATTCAAACAGGTAGTAACATTCCATTGTCAATGGCCAACATTAAACAACAGTAGATATTAACGACATTCAAACAGGTTGTAACATACCAGTGTTAAAGACCAACATTAAACAACAGTAGATATTAACGACATTTAAACAGGTAGTAACATACCAGTGTCAAAGACCAACATTAAACAACAGTAGACACTAACG
>NW_013908939.1:0-235 GCF_000517525.1 Limulus polyphemus | reverse complement strand
ACTGCTCTATTATCACTTTTATTGTGATGTAACATTTTGTACTGCTCTATTATCACTTTTATTGTGATGTAACATTTTGTACTGCTCTATTATCAGTTTTATTGTGGCGTAGCATTTTGTACTTCTATATTATCACTTTTATTGTTATGTAACATTTTGTACTGCTCTATTATCAGTTTTATTGTGATGTAACATTTTGTAATTCTCTATTATCACTTTTATTGTGATGTAACAT
>NW_013908938.1:0-394 GCF_000517525.1 Limulus polyphemus | reverse complement strand
AAATTCGGAACTAGAGTTTACTCATATTTAGCCTTACTTGGTACAATTACTCCATAAACACCTAGGTGTTGGTGGTTATAAATTCGGTAACTAGAGTTACACCTAGGTGTTCGTGGAGTTGTTGTACCAAATAAGGCTAAAGATGAGTATGGTGGTTGGTGTTCATGGAGTTGTTGTACCAAAAAACGCTAAGGACGAGTGTGGTGGTTATAAATTTGGTAATTAGAGTTACACCTAGGTGTTCGTGGAGTTGTTGTACCAAATAACGCTAAAGATGAGTATGGGGTTACATATTCAGTAACAAGAGTTACACCTAAGTGTTCAAAGAGTCGTTGTGCCAAGTAAAGCTAAAGATGAGTATGGTGATTATAAATTCTATAACTAGAGTTACATC
>NW_013908937.1:0-237 GCF_000517525.1 Limulus polyphemus | reverse complement strand
TTAATCAGATAAAAGTATGTCCTGTAGTAGACATTAATCAGATAAATGTTATGTAGTAGATGTTAATCAGATAAACGTACGTCATGTAGTAGACATTAATCAGATAAAAGTATTTCATGTAGTAGACATTAATCAGATAAAAGTATGTCATGTAGTAGGTGTTAATCAGATAAACGTACGTCCTGTTGTAGACATTAATCAGATAAAAGTATGTCCTGTAGTAGACATTAATCAGAT
>NW_013908936.1:0-236 GCF_000517525.1 Limulus polyphemus | reverse complement strand
TCTTCTTATTGACAGTACACAGTATTGTTAAATCTTGTGTCTTCTTATTGAAAGTACACAGTATCGTTAAATCTTGTGTCTTCTAATTGACAGTACACAGTATCGTTAAATCTCGTGTCTTCTTATTGACAGTACACAGTATCGTTAAATCTTGTGTTTTCTAATTGACTTTACACAGTATTGTTAAATCTTGTGTCTTCTAATTGACATTACACAGTATCGTTAAATATTGTGTC
>NW_013908935.1:0-237 GCF_000517525.1 Limulus polyphemus | reverse complement strand
ATTGTCTACTTGTTTGTCCTCTCGTTTAACTTACTTGGTTAGTAACGTGTGTTTCATGACAACTTTATCCAAGTGATTGTCTATTTGTTTGTCCTCTTGTTTAACCCACTTGGTTAGTACCGTGTGTTTCATGACAGTTTTATCCAAGTGATTGTGTATTTGTTTGTCCTCTCTTAAGACTAGCCTCTAAGGTTAGTAACGTGTATTTCATGACTGTTTTATCTAAGTGATTGTCTA
>NW_013908934.1:0-236 GCF_000517525.1 Limulus polyphemus | reverse complement strand
ATCCTGTATCTTCTTATTGACAGGACACAGTATTGTTAAATCTTGTGTCTTCTTATTGACAGTACACAGTATCGTTAAATCTTGTGTCTTCTTATTGACAGTACACAGTATTGATAAATCCTGTATCTTCTTATTGACAGGACACAGTATTTTTAAATTATGTTTCTTCTTATTGAAAGTACACAGTATTGATAAATCCTGTATCTTCTTATTGATAGGACACAGTATTGATAAAT
>NW_013908933.1:0-343 GCF_000517525.1 Limulus polyphemus | reverse complement strand
CAACACTGTGTACTGTCAATTAGAAGACACAAGATTTAATAATACTGTGTCCTGTCAATAAGAAGATACAGGATTTATCAATACTGTGTAGTGTCAATAAGAAGAAAATACTGTGTCCTGTCAATAAGAAGATACAGAATTTATCAATACTGTGTACTGTCAATAAGAACACACAAGATTAAACAATACTGGGTCCTGTCAATAAGAAGATAAAGGATTTATCAATACTGTGTACTGTCAACAAGAAGATACAAGATTTATCAATACTGTGTACTGTCAATAAGAAGACATAAGATTTAACGATACTGTGTACTGTCAAAAAGAAGACACAAGATTTAACAAT
>NW_013908932.1:0-237 GCF_000517525.1 Limulus polyphemus | reverse complement strand
GATACTGTGTACTATCAATAAAAAGACACAAGTTTTAACAATGCTGTGTACTGTCAATAAGAAGACACAAGATTTAACGATACTGTGTACTATCAATTAACAAGCCATAAGATTTAACAATACTGTGTACTGTCAATAAGAAACCACAAGATTTAACGATACTGTGTACTGTCAATAAGAAGACACAGAATTTAGCAATACTGTTCATTGTCGATAAGAAGACACAAGATTTAACGA
>NW_013908931.1:0-237 GCF_000517525.1 Limulus polyphemus | reverse complement strand
AAGTTAATAATGTCCACGCCTAAATTGTCATTATATCTTTATCCAACTACATAAGTCACCTTACTAATGTCTACACATGAAATTATCATTATTTCTTCATCCAGCTAAGTAAGTCAGAATACTAATGTCTACACCTGAAATTATCATTATTTCTTCATTCAACTAACTAATTCAGGTTACTAATGTCTACACCTGAAATTCTCATTATCTATTCATTCAACTAAGTAAGACAGGTTT
>NW_013908930.1:0-236 GCF_000517525.1 Limulus polyphemus | reverse complement strand
CAACAACCTTCTTATCACCAAAGATCTATTGTTGCTGTATATTTAAATTTAATCCCCTTCTTATCACCAAAGGAGATCTATTGTTGCTGTATATTTAAATTTAATCCCCTTTTTATCACCAAAGGAGATCTATTGTTGCTGTATTTTTAAATTCAACAACCTTCTTATCACCAAAGATCTATTGTTACTGTATTTTTAAATTCAACAACCTTCTTATCACCAAAGATCTATTGTTA
>NW_013908929.1:0-456 GCF_000517525.1 Limulus polyphemus | reverse complement strand
GTACTGGATAAATTTTCATTCAAAATCTCCCTATCTAATGGAGATTTTGAATGAAAATTTATCCAGTACAAACAAGCATTTAATGGAGACTTTGAATGAAAATTTATCCAGCACAAACGAGCATCTAATGGAGATTTTGAATGAAATTTTATCCAGTACAAAGAAGCATCTAATGGAGACTTTGAATGAAAATTTTTCCAGTACAAAGAAGCATCTAAACATTCAAAGTCTCCATTAGATGCTTCTTTGTACTGGATAAAATTTCATTCAAAATCTCCATTAGATGCTTCTTTGTACTGGATAAATTTTCATTCAAAATCTCCATTAGATGTTTCTTAGTACTGGATAAATATTCATTCAAAATCTCCATTAGATGCTTGTTTGTACTGGATAAATTTTCATTTAAAATGTCCATTAGATGTTTCTTTGTACTGGATAAAGTTTCATTTAAAACTA
>NW_013908928.1:0-237 GCF_000517525.1 Limulus polyphemus | reverse complement strand
ACACAAGATTTAACAATACTGTGTCCTGTCAAAAAGAAGATACAGGATTTATTAATACTGTGTACTGTCAAAAAAAGACACAAGATTTAACAATACTGTGTCCTGTAAATAAGAAGATAAAGGATTTATCAATACTGTGTACTGTCAATAAGAAGATACAGGATTTATCAATACTGTGTACTGTCGATAAGAAGACACAAAATTTAACAATATTGTATCCTGTCAATAAGAAGATAA
>NW_013908927.1:0-237 GCF_000517525.1 Limulus polyphemus | reverse complement strand
ACAAAAGATTTAACAATACTGTGTCCTGTCAGTAAAAAGACACAAGATTTAACAATACTGAGTCCTGTCAATAAGAAGATACAGGATTTATCAATACTGTGTCCTGTCAATAAGAAGATACAGGATTTATCAATACTGTGTAGTGTCAATAAGAACGACACAAAATTTAACAATATTCGTATCCTGTCAATAAGAAGATACAGGATTTATCAATACTGTGTACTGTCAATAAGAAGA
>NW_013908926.1:0-237 GCF_000517525.1 Limulus polyphemus | reverse complement strand
AGAAAAATATCCGATAGTGCTTATTTCGTCGGAAAACTTAAAATTGAGACAATATAGTATAGACGAAAAACATTATGTCACTATAAATGATAAAAAAATGAACTTTCGCTAACCCAGAGTAAAAACAACTCAAACGGTGGAGTTTATTTTATAAGAAGACTTCATGGCCTTTTATAGTTGGAATTTTGTTTGAATGATATTATTCTTAAAGCTCTTCTTTGTTTATAATATAATTTA
>NW_013908925.1:0-257 GCF_000517525.1 Limulus polyphemus | reverse complement strand
CATGTGGGATATCATAGTTTAGAATGAAAACAACTTTAATTATTAGGTAATGCATGTGGGATATCATAGTTAGAATGGAAATAACTTTAATTATTAGGTAATGCATGTGGGATATCATAGTTGGAATGGAAACAACTTTAATTATTAGGTAATGCATGTGGGATATCATAGTTAGAATGGAAATAACTTTAATTATTAGGTAATGCATGTGGGATATCATAGTTGGAATGGAAACAACTTTAATTATTAGGTAATGC
>NW_013908924.1:0-236 GCF_000517525.1 Limulus polyphemus | reverse complement strand
AACTAGATGGCTGACCCTCCAGGTTTACGTACTTAACTAGATGGTGACCCTCCAGGTTTACGTACTTAACTAGATGGCTGATCCTCCAGGTTTACGTACTTAACTAGATGGCTGACCCTCCAGGTTTACGTACTTAACTAGATGGCTGACCCTCCAGGTTTACGTACTTAATTAGATAGCTGACCCTCCAGGTTTACGTACTTAACTAGATGGCTGACCCTCCAGGTTTACGTACT
>NW_013908923.1:0-237 GCF_000517525.1 Limulus polyphemus | reverse complement strand
AGTACACAGTACCGTTAAATCTTGTGTCTTCTTATTGAAAGTACACAGTATTGTTAAAACTTGTGTCTTCTTATTGACAGTACACAGTATTGTTAAATCTTGTGTCTTCTTATTGAGAGTACACAGTATTGTTAAATCTTGTGTCTTCTTATTGACAGTACACAATATCGTTAAATCTTGTGTCTTATTATTGAAAGTACCCAGTATCGTTAAATCTTGTGTCTTCTTATTGATAGT
>NW_013908922.1:0-251 GCF_000517525.1 Limulus polyphemus | reverse complement strand
ACAGTATCGTTAAGTCTTGTGTCTTCTTTTTGACAGTACACAGTATCGTTAAATCTTGTGTCTTCTTATTGACAGTACACGGTATTGTTAAATCTTGTGTGTTCTTATTGTACACAATTTTCTAAAATCTTGTGTCTTCTTATTGAAAGTACACAGTATTGTTAAATCTTGTGTGTTCTTATTGATAGTACACAGTATTGCTAAATCGTATTTCTTATTGATAATACACAGTATTGCTAAATCGTATGTCA
>NW_013908921.1:0-587 GCF_000517525.1 Limulus polyphemus | reverse complement strand
TGTTCAACAGTTCTATCACGATATATACTGTAAATATACCAATAGTGCAACTGTTGGTAAATTGATAGATACTGATCTAATATGAGATAATTTCATCTTTTTTCAGAATATTCTACACAATGTTTTTTCTTTAAGAGCTCTGATCTTTTTAACAACTGTTGAACGTTATAGTTAGATATGCACATTTGTTTAAACTCTTATTTACAAACAACAACTGTTGAACGTTATAGTTAGATATGCACATTTGTTTGTAAATAAGAGTTTAAACAAATGTGCATATCTAACTATAACGTTCAACAGTTGTTGTTTGTAAATAAGAGTTTAAACAAATGTGCATATCTAACTATAACGTTCAACAGTTGTTGTTTGTAAATAAGAGTTTAAACAATAGTGCATATCTAACTATAACGTTCAACAGTTGCTGTTTGTAAATAAGAGTTTAAACAAATGTGCATATCTAACTATAACGTTCAACAGTTGTTGTTTGTAAATAAGAGTTTAAACAAATGTGCATATCTAACTATAACGTTCAACAGATTTTTTGTAAATTAGAGTTTAAACAAATGTGCATATCTAACTATAAGGTT
>NW_013908920.1:0-237 GCF_000517525.1 Limulus polyphemus | reverse complement strand
GTCACTCTAGAAGAATTTGTCTAGTATAACGATTTAAACTGTTCCAAGTTACTATAGAAGAATTTGTCTAGTATAACGATTTAAAGTGTTCCAAGTCACTCTAGAACATTTTGTCTAGTATAACGATTTAAACTGTTCCAAGTTACTATAGAAGAATTTGTCTAGTATAACGATTTAAACTGTTCCAAGTCACTCTAGAACAATTAGTCTAGAATAACGATTTAAACTGTTCCAAGT
>NW_013908919.1:0-622 GCF_000517525.1 Limulus polyphemus | reverse complement strand
CAAAACTAGTTGGTTGGTGTTATGTCCTGTATCAGGTGCTTGAGTGTGGCGACTAAAAAGCTTATTTGGTTGGTGTTATGTCCTGTATCAGGTGTGTGAGTGTCGTGACAACAAAGCTATTTTGGTTGGTGTTAAGAAACACAGCTATAAATAGTATGTAAAAGTCTTTGGTCTACATGTTTACTTAGGTTAGTCTAGGCATGAAAATACTACCAATAATACTGTGCTTGTCTTAAAACAGATTAATCTGTATTAATAACTACACAGATTAATCCAGAATAAACCTATCATACATTAAAAATACTCATCATTAGTGCATTCAAATTATGAAAATGATAAAATACCATATACTGCTTGAACCTTGTAAATTTAATATACGAACACTATCACTGGTACAAAACAATGCTGCCTTAACAGGGGAAAAGTATTTAAATAAAGTGATAAGATCCACATAATTACTTCTGTATTACAGTTAAATTATTATATTCTGGATTAATCTGTGTAGTATAATATGTCACTTAGAAGGTTCTGTATTACAGTTAAATTATTATATTCTGGATTAATCTGTGTAGTATAATATGTCACTTAGAAGGTTCTGTATTACAGTTAAATTATTATATTG
>NW_013908918.1:0-232 GCF_000517525.1 Limulus polyphemus | reverse complement strand
GGTTTAACTGCGGGCTCTGTAAGGGGCTTGTTATTGTCTGGGGCTGATTAATTCGATGGTCAATGTATCCTCCTTGTGTAAAAGACAAAAAGTCGTCCTTTAACGTATCTAATTCGCTTTTAAATTTATTGATTTTTTCCATTTGTACTTCTTGTTTCCTTTCTTGTTCCAGTTGCCACTGCTGTAGTCTCTCTTCTTGTTTATTTTCTTTCTCCTCCAACAACTGCTGTAA
>NW_013908917.1:0-235 GCF_000517525.1 Limulus polyphemus | reverse complement strand
TTAAAATTGTCGTCTTCTTACTTCGTACGACGTACACAGTATCCGTTAAAAGTTTTTTCGTCTTCTTAGGTTGACAGTACGCAGTATCGTTAAATCTTGTGTCTTCCTATTGACAGTACACAGTATCGTTCAATCTTTTGTCTTCTTATTGACAGTACAGAGTATCGTAAAATTTTGTGTCTTCTTATGGATAGTACACAGTATTGCTAAATCGTGTGTCTTCTTATTGAGAGTG
>NW_013908916.1:0-237 GCF_000517525.1 Limulus polyphemus | reverse complement strand
TAGATTTAACAATACTGTGTACTGTCAATAAGAAGACACAAGATTTAACGATACTGTGTACTGTCAATAAGAAGACAAAAGATTTAAAGATACTGTGTACAATCAATAAAAAGACACAATATTTAACGATACTGTGTACTGTCAATAAGAAGACACAAGATTTAACGATACTGTGTAATTTCAATTAGAAGACACAAGATTTAACGATACTGTGTATTTTCAATAAGAAGACACAAG
>NW_013908915.1:0-235 GCF_000517525.1 Limulus polyphemus | reverse complement strand
TTCTTATTCACAGTACACAGTATCGTTAAATCTTGTGTCTTCTTATTCACAGTACACAGTATTGTTAAATATTTGGTATTTTTATTGTACTAGTACACATTATCGTTAAATCTTGTGTCGTTCGTTATTGACAGTACACAGGTATCGTTAAATCTTGTGTCTTCTTATTGACAGTACACAGTATTGATAAATCTTGGGTCTTCTTATTGGACAGTAATCAGTATAGTTAAATCTT
>NW_013908914.1:0-237 GCF_000517525.1 Limulus polyphemus | reverse complement strand
ACTAGACTAGAGTGAACAATCTGAGATGTCAATAATGTAAGTTTACAATAGAGTAGAGTGAACAATCTGAGACGTCAATAATGTAAGTTTACAGTAGACTAGAGTGAACAATCTGAGATGTCAATAATGTAAGTTTACACTAGACTAAAGTGAACAATCTGAGATGTCACTAATGTAAGTTTACAGTAGACTAGAGTGAACAATCTGAGATGTCAATAATGTAAGTTTACAGTAGAC
>NW_013908913.1:0-237 GCF_000517525.1 Limulus polyphemus | reverse complement strand
AGAAGCTTTATGGTGTGACAGGACATTCTACAAGATTGTGGGGACCAGTGTGGGTAACTATTGAGCTCATGGGCATAATGGACAGACAGAAAGTATACTTGGCTGACATTGAATACGAATGCATATTAGGACTGGACTATCTACTACTGAAAGAGTTTGTAATTGATTTTGATAAAATGACGTTTGGGAATAACAAAGGCCAAGTTCCGGTAACTGTTAAAAGAGAGGTTGAGCTAA
>NW_013908912.1:0-230 GCF_000517525.1 Limulus polyphemus | reverse complement strand
GGATTCTCGTCCTAAACCTAGCCCTGTAGACTTCCGACAGATTTTGGGTTCCGTACCTGAGTTCTAGAGCCGCTACTAATGCTCTATAGTTGTGCTTGTCGTCTGCTGACAACTGTCCAAGTATTTTCAGTGGTTGTCCCTTCAAGCTCGTTGCCAGATATACAGCTTTCTGCTCCTCTGTCCATCCGTTCATCTCTGCCAGAAGCTCAAATTGTGCTCTATGTGCTTCC
>NW_013908911.1:0-236 GCF_000517525.1 Limulus polyphemus | reverse complement strand
CAGATCTTTTAACTTAGATTTCCTGTATTCCTTGTGTCTTGAATCGTTGTCCAATACGAACAGATCTAATAACTCAGATTTCCTTTGTTCCTTGTGTCTTGGACCATTGTCTTATACTAACAGATCTTATAACTCTAGATTTCCTGTATTCCTTGTGTCTTGAATCATTATCCAATACTAACAGATCTTATAACTCAGATTTCCTTTATTCCTTATGTCTTGAATCATTGTCCAAT
>NW_013908910.1:0-283 GCF_000517525.1 Limulus polyphemus | reverse complement strand
GAATTTTTTCAAATTATGCTGACGTCTTTTCGAAAGGAGATCATGACCTCGGCTACACAAACCTGGTAGAGCACAGAATAAACACAGGCAATCACCGTCCAATAAAGATCCCTCCAAGAAGAATAGCTCCAGCAAAGCGACAAGAGATAGAGAAGATCATGGATGGTCTAATTAGTCCAGAAGAAGGATGGGACCCAACATTGCTGTGTTGACTTCAGGGCTCTTAACAGCATAACCGAAAAAGACTCATACCCACTGCCAAGAATTGATGATACTCTTGATG
>NW_013908909.1:0-237 GCF_000517525.1 Limulus polyphemus | reverse complement strand
CATATGTACTTTTATACTTTAGATGAATGTACTTCGGACCATATGTACTTTTTATACTTTAGATGAACGTACTTCAGACCATATGTACTTTTATACTTTAGATGAACGTACTTCAGACCATATGTACTTTTTATACTTTAGATGAACGTACTTCAGACCATATGTACTTTTTATACTTTAAATGAACGTACTTCAGAGCATATGTACTTTTATACTTTAAATGAATTTACTTCAGAG
>NW_013908908.1:0-238 GCF_000517525.1 Limulus polyphemus | reverse complement strand
AGTACACAGTATCGTTAAATCTTGTTTTCTTTTTGATAGTACATAGTATTGTTAAATCTTGTGTCTTCTTATTGACAGTACACAGTATAGATAAATCCTTTATATTCTTATTGACCGGACACATTATTGAAAAATCTTGTGTCTTCTTTTTGACAGTACACTGTATTGATAAATCCTGTATCTTCTTATTGACAGGACACAGTATTGTTAAATTATGTCTTCTTATTGACAGTACACT
>NW_013908907.1:0-236 GCF_000517525.1 Limulus polyphemus | reverse complement strand
ATGAAGTTACCACCACTGACGTGACTGTTATCGACAATAGAACATTTCCTGATGAAGTAGATGAACCCCATATGAAGCAGAAGCCCACGAGACGGAGACCCGTAAGATTAAGAGACTTTGTTAAATTGTAATTTTGTGTTTGTAATTCTGTTTCATTTAATTATGTTATTTTAAAATGTTATTGGTTTAATGTAAGTGGCTATTGTTCGTCCCGAACAATACTAAGGAAGGGGCAG
>NW_013908906.1:0-236 GCF_000517525.1 Limulus polyphemus | reverse complement strand
TGTAAGAAAGACTAAAAATACCGCTATCAAAGTCAAAAATATCTAGTCTAAGAAGACCTAAATAGTCAGTTATGAAAGTCGACATTATCTTGTGGAAGAAAACTAAAAACACGTTTTCAAAGTAAACAAAATCTAGTGGAAACTGACTAAAAGGACCCTTATCAATGTCAACAAAATCTGGGGGAAGGTAGACTAAAAGTCCGTTATAACAATCGAAAAAATATATTGGAAAACTG
>NW_013908905.1:0-237 GCF_000517525.1 Limulus polyphemus | reverse complement strand
GTCGGTGAGGTAAGCCAAAAGTGGCGCATGCCAACAGGTTTTGGCATTATCACGGTCCAGGACATTTCAGTTGGGACGAAGTGACAAAGGAACAAATGACGCTGCTGAAGAGGTGTCACCTGAAAAAGTCAACGTCGAAGAAGAAACTGTACTCAGTTTTGAGAAGAGAAACGATGAAGCTCTTGATGAAGTTACTACCACTGATGTGACTGTTACCGATGATAGGACATTTACTGA
>NW_013908904.1:0-237 GCF_000517525.1 Limulus polyphemus | reverse complement strand
TAGAGTTACGCATAGGTGTTCATGGAGTAGGTGTACCAAGTAAGGCTAAAGACGAGTATGTTGGTTATAAATTCAGTAACTAGAGTTACACCTAGGTGTTCATGGAGTAGTTGTACCAAGTAAAGCTAGAGATGAATATGATGGTTATAAATTCGGTAACTAGAGTTACACCTAAGTGTTCATGGAGTAGTTGTACCAACTAACGCTAAAGATGAGTATGGTGGTTATAAATTCTGT
>NW_013908903.1:0-237 GCF_000517525.1 Limulus polyphemus | reverse complement strand
TTTCACCCCACTGTGTATTCTTTCATGTATTTTTAATTGACTCTTCAGTCTAAACTGTTTTCCACAAATTGTACAACTGTAAGGTTTTCCCCAGTGTGTATTCTTTCATGTACTTTTAATTGCTTCTTCAGTCTAAACTGTTTTCCACACACTGTACAACTGTATGGTTTCTCCCCACTGTGTATTCTTTCATGTATTTTTAATTGACTCTTCAGTCTAAACTGTTTTCCACACATT
>NW_013908902.1:0-237 GCF_000517525.1 Limulus polyphemus | reverse complement strand
TCAGAAATGCCCTTCACTTGTCAATTGGAAAGGTGTTCTTCTCCACGACAATGCACGTTTGATGCAACACAAGATTATGTAGTTGGGTTGAGAAGTTCTCCCCCACACACCACATTCTCCAGATATGGCACCATCAGATTACCATCTTAATGGGAAAACATATGCAAATGTGGAAGGTGTTAAACAGGACATCGCCATGTTTTTTGTTTCAAAGCCAAGTGACTTCTTTAATCAGAA
>NW_013908901.1:0-237 GCF_000517525.1 Limulus polyphemus | reverse complement strand
CTTTCTCAATACAACTTTGCAATACACTTAATTTCCACAGTCACGCTTCTGGTATTTCCTTTGTGATCCAGCGCCTTGATACTCACAAGGGTTTGCTGAGACGCAGAATCTATGACAAAGTTGCACCTTTGGCCATCCAGCTTCCTGTCACGTAGACACTATGTGTGTTTGTCATTTTACATCTAGCTGTTGGGACTTTCTATGATTGGGGTTGGTACGCGTCCATCAACACAAACC
>NW_013908900.1:0-235 GCF_000517525.1 Limulus polyphemus | reverse complement strand
TCTGGTAGAGGCTCTGGAACTCAGGTACGGAACCCAAAACCAGTCAGAAGTCTACAGGGCCAGGTTCAGGACGAGAGTCCGTGCTAAAGGGAGCCTGCAAGAGCTGGTACAGGACTGGGAAAGCATGGCACACAAGGCCTACCCAACTGCACCACCCGAATCTCCTCAAGTTGTTGCTGAGGGATTAGTTCGTAGATGCCTTGGTACAGTCCACAACTTAAGATACAAGTGAAGC
>NW_013908899.1:0-237 GCF_000517525.1 Limulus polyphemus | reverse complement strand
ATCTTAAGGTCATGTATTTACTAACATAATCACATTACCCCTATCAGGGTCTGAAGGTCCAGTATTTACTATTATAATTACATTACCCGTATCAGGGTTTGAAGGTCCTGTATTTACTATCATAATTACATTACCCATATCAGGGTCTGAAGGTCCTGTATTTACTATCATAATTACATTACCCATATCAGGGTATGAAGGTCTTGTATTTACTATCATAATTACATACCCGTATCA
>NW_013908898.1:0-237 GCF_000517525.1 Limulus polyphemus | reverse complement strand
GTTATTTGGTACAGCAACTCCACGAACACCTAGGTGTAACTCTAGTTACCGAATTTGTAACCACCATACTCTTCTTTAGCCTTGCATGGAACAATTACTCCATGAAAACTTAGGTTTTACTCTGGTTACCGAATTTATAACCCCCATACTCTTCTTTAGCGTTATTTGGTACAGCAACTCCACGAACACCTAGGTGTAACTCTAGTTACCGAATTTGTAACCACCATACTCATCTAT
>NW_013908897.1:0-237 GCF_000517525.1 Limulus polyphemus | reverse complement strand
TCTATAACAAACAAACCAATCCAGCTGTTTTCCTTTACACATATAAAACCAATTCTTGACAGTATATTCAGTCTTTTTTATTTTTCCAATTCAAAATGGCCGCTGAACTCCAGGAAAGCTTCTGAGCAAGTTTTATTTACTCTGTATACAGTTACTTCACAAACAGTTTATAAATCCCAGTATTTAATGAATTTACAACAACTTATATTTACTCTGTATACAATTACTTCACAAACT
>NW_013908896.1:0-238 GCF_000517525.1 Limulus polyphemus | reverse complement strand
TATTGTGATATTGTGAATTGAATAAAAAAATTCGTATACATATGCTGAATGAATAAAGAAAGAATTATGTTTCTCATTTTCCAGGAGGGCAAGTACACCCTCCTGTCCCCCCCCCCTGCGGACACCCATGGGTTTCACCTTCAGATTTTTTTACCGCACCCTTGTGGAACGAGTCGCGAATTAATGTGAGAATGATAACCGATAAGCCACGCCCGGCCCTGTTCTAGTATCGATTCGA
>NW_013908895.1:0-237 GCF_000517525.1 Limulus polyphemus | reverse complement strand
ATCGGAACAGATAGAAAGGAAGTGTATCTTTTATAAATTATAAGAGGGGATTAGACAGCGGAGCAGATAGAAAGGAATTGTCTCTTTTATGAACTATAAGAGGGGATTAGACAGCGGATCAGATAGAAATGAATTGTCTCTTTTATTAATTATAAGAGGGAATTAGACAGCGGAGCAGATAGAAAGGAAGTGTATCTTTTATTAACTATAAGAGGGAATTAGACAGCGGAGCAGAGA
>NW_013908894.1:0-237 GCF_000517525.1 Limulus polyphemus | reverse complement strand
AGACTTTAACTGTTCCCACATCAGTTCATGACTGTGTAAAGGGTGTTTAGACGATGAACACAGCCTTTAACTGTCTCCACATCAGTTCATGACTGTGTAAAGGGTGTTTAGACGATGAACACAGCCTGTAACTGTCTCCACATCAGTTCATGACTGTGTAAAGGGTGTTTAGATGATGAACACAGACTTTAACTGTTCCCACATCAGTTCATGACTGTGTAAAGGGTGTTTTAACGA
>NW_013908893.1:0-237 GCF_000517525.1 Limulus polyphemus | reverse complement strand
CTCTCAAACAAATGTGCAGTTACTTCATGATACATTCATGTTACTAGGATAGGTAGTTATAGTAGATAAGGCTCTCAAACAAATGTACAGTTACTTCATGATACACTATGTTACCAGGATAGGTAGTTATAATAGTAGATAAGGCTCTCAAACAAATGTGCAGTTACTTCATAATACACTCATGTTACTAGGATAGGTAGTTATAGTAGATAAGGCTCTCAAACAAATGTGCAGTTA
>NW_013908892.1:0-235 GCF_000517525.1 Limulus polyphemus | reverse complement strand
GTAATCACGTCTATAGATATGATGTTCCAAGATGTAATCACGTCTATAGATATGATGTTCCAAGATGTAATCACGTCTATAGATATGATGTTCCAAGATGTAATCACGTCTATAGATATGATGTTTCAAGATGTAATCATATCTATAAATATGATGTTCCAAGATGTA
This sequence comes from Limulus polyphemus, assembly GCF_000517525.1. NCBI lineage: Eukaryota > Metazoa > Arthropoda > Merostomata > Xiphosura > Limulidae > Limulus > Limulus polyphemus. The sequence continues at coordinate 67 of NW_013908892.1, read as the reverse complement.
ATCACGTCTATAGATATGATGTTCCAAGATGTAATCACGTCTATAAATATGATGTTCCAAGATGTAA
>NW_013908891.1:0-235 GCF_000517525.1 Limulus polyphemus | reverse complement strand
GATCATACACCGTAGTTATATACACTGATCATACACCGTAGTTATATACAATGATCATACAGAGTAGTTATATACACTGATCATACACCATAGTTATATACACTGATCATACACAGTAGTTATATACACTGATCATACACAGTAGTTATATACATTGATCATACACCGTAGTTATATACACTGATCATACACAGTAGTTATATACACTGATCATACACAGTAGTTATATACACTG
>NW_013908890.1:0-237 GCF_000517525.1 Limulus polyphemus | reverse complement strand
TTACTTGTAACAACTACTCCATGAACACATAGGTGTAACTCTAGTTAACGAATTTATAACCATCATATTCATCTTTATCCTTACTTGGTACAACAACTCATTGAACACCTAGGTGTAACAATAGTTACCGAATTTATAACCACCATACTCATCTTTAGCCTTACTTGGTACAACTACTCCATGAAGACCTAGGTTAACTCTAGTTACATTATTTATAACCACCATACTCATCCGTAG
>NW_013908889.1:0-237 GCF_000517525.1 Limulus polyphemus | reverse complement strand
TTTTTCTTGCAATTTTCCATCTTCGAAATCTCCAGAAACAATATTTTGCACATTTAGTAGAAATCCAAACTGTGAATCTAAATCTAGTAAGCGAGATAATCTTCCTGTTATTTCTGTAATCAAGCGATCAATAACATCCTTCATGATATGATAAATTTCCTGTTCAGCAGTCAATCCAGCATCAGCTGCATTTTCAACTGCCATTTATTTATGACATATTTTTCTTCTTTCAATGGG
>NW_013908888.1:0-235 GCF_000517525.1 Limulus polyphemus | reverse complement strand
AGTATACTATAAAACTACTCCACAGCGCATTGACTGTGGCTAGGAGTATACTATAAAACTACTTCACAGCGCATTGACTGTGGCTAGGAGTATACTATAAAACTACTCCACAGCGCATTGACTGTGGCTATGAGTATACTATAAAACTACTCCACAGCGCATTGACTGTGGCTAGGAGTATACTATAAAACTACAGCACAGCGCATTGACTGTGGCTAGGAGTATACTATAAAAC
>NW_013908887.1:0-237 GCF_000517525.1 Limulus polyphemus | reverse complement strand
CGAGAACCTTCGTAAGATGAGCATCGCTTTGTATCATATGGTAAATGGTGCAACCTTGCGTAATTTATAAACGTTCAGAAAACTGGACCTCAGGAATGTGATTCGTTTGAGAAGGTAGGTATGAATGTACCACTGGTGTCTTGTTATGTTATTTCTGTGATTCTGGCAGATATGGAATCAACAGCCAAACATCCAACAGACTTCTTGACTAATAATATTCTAAGATAAATAAGAACG
>NW_013908886.1:0-615 GCF_000517525.1 Limulus polyphemus | reverse complement strand
CCAGAAAAGACGAAAAAATGATAATAGAAGGCTAGAATTTTGCATGTAAATACGCAAGTATGCAACGAACGTTCATACAAAACTTGGAGATGATCCGTCCAAATGGAACGAAGTACTGGTACGAAACGCAAAACGTTCCATAACTCCTTTAAAACAAACAGTAGGAAGGTAAAACTGTGCATATTACTAGGCAACGTTAAATTGTACCTACATACCAAATTTGGTGAAGAATCATCATCTCCAAATTTTGTATGAACGTTCGTTGCATACTTGCGTATTTAGATGCAAAATTCTACCTTTCTACTACCATTTTTGCGACTTTTGTGGTCGTTTTATGTTACTCTTTTATTGGCTTTCCTGAAAGCGTATGTGTACTGCAGTGAAGCTTTTGGTTACTGATTGTTTTTCGATTTCTTGTTACCAGAGGATCCTAAATTTACTTCGTTCCATTTGGACGGATCTTTCTTGTTACCAGAGGGTCCTCGAAAAACAATCAGTAACCAAAAGCTTCACTGCAGTACACATACGCTTTCAGAAAAGCCAATAAAAGAGTAACATAAAACGACCGCAAAAATGATAGTAGAAGGCTAGAATTTTACATGTAAATCCGCAAGT
>NW_013908885.1:0-237 GCF_000517525.1 Limulus polyphemus | reverse complement strand
AGAACTTTACTGCACTACAGATATGATTTTCAGAGAAGCTAATAAAGTAGTAACATAAACGACCATACAAATCGCGAAACTAATATTACAAAGATTGTATTTGGATTCTAAATACGCAACGACGAAACGAACCTTCATAAAAAATTTCGAGAAGATCCGTTGAAATTTAATGAAATACTGGTACGAAACGCAAAACCGGCCATAACTCCCTTAAAACGAAGAGTAGCATGGTGAAAA
>NW_013908884.1:0-237 GCF_000517525.1 Limulus polyphemus | reverse complement strand
TTGTACCAAGAAGGGCTAAAGGTAAGTATTGTGGTTACACATGCGCTATCTAGCTGTGCATAGAGTAGTTGTACCAAGTAAGACTAAAGATGAGTATGCTGGTTATAAATTCGGTAACTTTAGTTACATCTAGGTGTTTATGAAGTAGTTGTACTATGTAAGGCTAAAGATGATTATGGTGGTTATAAATTCTGTAACTTGAGTTATACTTAAGTGTTCATGGAGTAGTTGTACCAT
>NW_013908883.1:0-238 GCF_000517525.1 Limulus polyphemus | reverse complement strand
AAAGATATAACGTTACTGTGTACTGTCAATTAGAAGACACAAGATTTAACAATACTGTGTCCTGTACAATAAGAAGATACATGATTTAACAATACTGTGTCCTGTGAATAAGAAGATTACAGGATTTCTTAATACTGTGTCCTGTCAATAAGAAGATACATTATTTATCAATACTGTGTACTGTCAATAAGAAGACACAAAACTTAAGAATATTGTATCCTGTCAATAAGAAGATAAA
>NW_013908882.1:0-237 GCF_000517525.1 Limulus polyphemus | reverse complement strand
TTATACCCTTCCATTAACAGATACAATGACTTACAAACTATTATTACTATTTATTTATCCCCCTTCCATTAACAGATACAATAACCTACAAACTATTATTACTATTTATTTATCCCCCTTCCATTAATAGATACAATAACCTACAAACTATTATTACTATTTATTTATCCCCCTTCCATTAACAGACACAATGACCTACAAACTATTATTTGTTTATCCCCTTCCATTAACAGATAT
>NW_013908881.1:0-237 GCF_000517525.1 Limulus polyphemus | reverse complement strand
AGTGTAGTTGTTGTACCAAATAATTCTAAAGATGACTATGGTGGTTATTAATTCTGTAACTAGAGTTACACCTAAATGTTCATGGAGTAGTTGTACCAAGTAAGGCTAAAGATGAATATGGTGTTTATAAATTCGGTAAATAGAGTTACACCTAAATATTCGTGGAGTTGTTGTACCAAATAACCCTACAGATGAGCATGGGGGTTATTAATTCCGTAACTAGAGTTACACCTAGGT
>NW_013908880.1:0-234 GCF_000517525.1 Limulus polyphemus | reverse complement strand
TACTTTCAATAAGAAGACACAAGATTTAACAATATTGTGTACTGTCAATAAGAAAACAAAAAATTTAACGATACTATGTACTGTCAATAAGAAGACAGAAGATTTAAAGATACTGTGTACTTTCAATAAGAAGACACAAGATTTAACGATACTGTGTTCTGTCAATAAATAGACACAAGATTTAACGATATTGTGTACTGTCAACAAGAAGACACAAGATTTATCGATACTGTG
>NW_013908879.1:0-387 GCF_000517525.1 Limulus polyphemus | reverse complement strand
TGTTCTTGTTTCGTCAGTGCGGATACTACTAGAATAATGGTTCTTGTTTCTGTAGTGCAGATACTACTAGAATAATGTTCTTGTTTCTGTAGTGCAGATACTACTAGAATAATGTTCTTGTTTCGACAGGGCGGATACTACTAGAATAATAATAATGGTTCTTGTTTCGACAGGGCGGATACTACTAGAATAATGTTCTTGTTTCGACAGTGCAGATACTACTAGAATAATGGTTCTTGTTTCGACAGGGCGGATACTACTAGAATAATGGTTCTTGTTTCGACAGGGCGGATACTACTAGAATAAAGATTCTTATTTCGACAGGGCGGATACTACTAGAATAATGGTTTTTGTTTCGACAGAGCGGATACTACTAGAATAATGGTT
>NW_013908878.1:0-236 GCF_000517525.1 Limulus polyphemus | reverse complement strand
GACTTATAAGAACTTCTGCCTGTACCAGGTTAGATACAACAACACATTAAAGATTTTTAACAACCCGTGCCAGTTCCAGGTTAGATACAAAAACAAATAAAATACTTACAACAACTCCTGCCAGTATGAGGGTAGATAAAACAACACATTAAAGACTTTCAACAACCCGTGCCAGTACCAAATTAGATACAAAAACACATTAAATACTTACCACAACTCCAGCCAGTACCAGAATA
>NW_013908877.1:0-236 GCF_000517525.1 Limulus polyphemus | reverse complement strand
TATATATATATATATATATATATATATATGTATGTACGCACGCACATACACAATACATGCGTTTATATAAATGTGTACATTTATTAGTAATATGAAAGAAGACTATTATTATCCTTAGATACAATAAATGTAATACAAGTACGTGCTTTAGAGTTTAGAATATAGATGACCTAGAATAGCAATGATTTCGTGCTTTAGAGTTTAGAATATAGGTGACCTAGAACAGCAATGATTTT
>NW_013908876.1:0-802 GCF_000517525.1 Limulus polyphemus | reverse complement strand
GGAGTAGTTGTTACAAGTAAGGCTAAAGATGAGTATGGTGGTTATAAATTCGATAACTAGAGCTACATCTAAGTGTTCGTGGAGTTGTTGTACCAAATAACGCTAAAGATGAGTATGTTGGTTACAAATTCGGAAACTAGAGTTACACCTAGGTGTTCGTGGAGTTGTTGTACCAAATAACGCTAAAGATGAGTATGGAGCCTTACTTGATACAACTACTCCACGAATATCTAAGTGTAACTTTAGTTACAGAATTTATAACCACCATATTCATCTTTAACCTTAGTTGGTACAACAACTCCAAGAACACCTAGGTGTAACTCTAGTTAACGAATTTGTAACCAAAAACTGAGGTGTAACTCTAGTTTCCGAATTTATAACCACCATACTCATCCTCAATCCACGAATATCTGGGTGTAACTTTTGTTTCAGAATTTATAACCACCATATTCATCTTTAACCTTACTTGGTACAACTTCTCCATGAACACCTAGGTGTAACTATAGTTACCGAATTTATAACCACCATACTCATCTTTAGCCTTACTTGGTACAACGACTACATGAGTTGTATCAAGTAAGGCTGAAGATGAGTATGGTGGTTAAAAATTCGGAAACTAGAGTTACACCTCAGTTTTCATTTAGTCGTTGTACCAATTAAGGCTAAAGATGAGTATGGTGGTTATAAATTCGGTAACTATAGTTACACCTAGGTGTTCATGGAGTAGTTGTACCAAGTAAGGCTAAAGATGAGTATGGTGGTTATAACTTCTGTAACTAGAGTTACACCTCAGTTTTCATGG
>NW_013908875.1:0-237 GCF_000517525.1 Limulus polyphemus | reverse complement strand
ACGTGTATATTTTTATTTCATACAAACTTCTGTATAACTCGTGTACATCTATAATATACTGGATAGTTTTACCGATACAAAATGCTGACTTTTTCCACTAGTAACCACACATCGTATAATATAATTCAAAGCGTATAAAATAATATAACATTTAACTTGTGAAAATACATTTCTGAAAATAAATTACCAAATCTTCTCACAGTGGTTTCCCAATAAAAAAGACCTCGCGACAGGGAT
>NW_013908874.1:0-253 GCF_000517525.1 Limulus polyphemus | reverse complement strand
CAACAATACTTTGTACTATCAATAAGAAGACACAAGATTTAACAATACTGTGTACTATCAATAAGAAGGCAAAAGATTTAACGATACTGTGTACTGTCAATAAGAATGCACAAGTTACAACAATACTGTGTACTATCACTAACAAGCCACATGATTCAACGGTATTGTGCATTATCAATAAGAAGACACAAGATTTAACGATGTTGTGTACTATCAGTAAGAAGACACAAGATTTAACGATACTGTGCACTAT
>NW_013908873.1:0-456 GCF_000517525.1 Limulus polyphemus | reverse complement strand
TTCATATACACCAAAGTATAGTGTATCTCTTCATTATTACACACAGTACTTGATGTTATTCAGTAGACCTCTACTGTGGTTAACCACAGTATTGGTATGTTATTCAGTAGCAAGTACTGTGTGAAATAATGAAGAGACACAATATACTTTGGTGTATATGAACTATAGTAGAGGTATGTTGTTAAGTAGCAAGTACTGTGTGTAATAATGAAGAGACACACTATACTTTGGTTTATATGAACCACAGTAGAGGTATGTTGTTCAGTAGGAAGTACTGTGTGTGATGATGAAGAGATACACTATACTTTGGTGTATATGCATATACACCAAAGTATAGTGTATCTCTTCATTATTACACACAGTACTTGCTACTAATAACATACCTCTACTGTGGTTCATATACACCAAAGTATAGTGTATCTCTTCATCATCACACACACAGTACTTGCTACTGAA
>NW_013908872.1:0-490 GCF_000517525.1 Limulus polyphemus | reverse complement strand
ATTCTTATCATATGAACTCCACCTTTTGGATTGTTTTTACTGTGGGTTAACAAAAGTACATTTTTTAGCATTTATAGGGAGATAATGTTTTTCGTCAATGCTATAATGTTTCAATTTTCAGAATTTCGGCAAAATAAACACTGTCGGGTATTTTTCTATTAATTTTGCGTCAAAAAACTCTTTTTTCCATTTTCCTAAAAAATTCATATTTTCACCAAAAACCAAAGGCTATAGCCCCACTTTTTTCCATTTTCCTAAAAAATTCATATTTTCACCTAAAACCAAAGGCTATAGCCCATGTTTTTTCCCAAATTTTGAAAAAATAGATTTTCTTTATATTTCAACAAAAAAATTTGAGATTTTCATAAAAGGAACTCTATTTTGAAAGTCTTACATCAAGGGTAGTTATTTCATAATCTCTTATCAAAGTTTCGGACAGTGTCGATTTTATTGTTGTTGTTTTTTGTCTTCAATTATATTATAAACAAAG
>NW_013908871.1:0-236 GCF_000517525.1 Limulus polyphemus | reverse complement strand
TAGAACTTATTTTAAACACAAGTTCAATAACACTGTTACACCGATTGTTCTCATTAGCTATTGTAATATATCTGTTAACAGTACTTATTTTAAACACAAGTTCAATAACACTGTTACATCGGTTGTTCTCGTCACCTATTGTAATATATCTGTTAACAGAACTTATTTTAAACACAAGTTCAATAACACTGTTACATCCGGTTGTTCCCGTTAGCTATTGTAATATATCTGTTAAT
>NW_013908870.1:0-237 GCF_000517525.1 Limulus polyphemus | reverse complement strand
GACCGATCAAACTCAGGTGACTTGTTAATACAGCTGTAATTCTCTAGAACTTGACCGATCAAACTCAGGAGACTTGTTAATGCAGCTGTAATTCTTTAGAACTTGACCTGTCAAACTCAGGAGACTCGTTAATACAGCTGTAATTCTCTAGAACTTGACCGATCAAACTCAGGAGACTTGTTAATGCAGCTGTAATTCTTTAGAACTTGACCTGTCAAACTCAGGAGACTTGTTAAT
>NW_013908869.1:0-237 GCF_000517525.1 Limulus polyphemus | reverse complement strand
GTAATATCAGTGCCATTTACATTCTTTCCACAGTATTAATGTAATATCATGGCTATTGTAAGTGCTGTTTCTCAGTTCTTGATTTAATATCAGTGCTATTGTCATTTTTTGGGGGTTTTGATTGTAATATCAGTGCTTTTGTCATTCTTTTCTCGGGTATTATTGTAATATCAGTGCTATTGTCATTCTTTCCTCACTTATTTTTGTAATATCAATGCTATTTTCATTTTTTTTCAG
>NW_013908868.1:0-235 GCF_000517525.1 Limulus polyphemus | reverse complement strand
CTGTGGTTAAATAGTAAATAGAGACCATTTTTTAACAGCTATAATTAACAAATATTTATACAGAAATATTGGCTGTGGTTAAATAGTAAATAGAAACCATTTTTAACAGCTATAATTAACAAATATTTATACAGAAATATTGGCTGCGGTTAAATAGTAAATAGAAACCATTTTTAACAGCTATAATTAACAAATATTTATACAGAAATATTGGCTGCTGTTAAACAGTAAATAG
>NW_013908867.1:0-238 GCF_000517525.1 Limulus polyphemus | reverse complement strand
CTTCATCTACATCCATAAGTTCTAGGTCAGCATCCATTCTGGCCTGCCTAGCTTGTGCTCGTCTCTCTCGTTCCTCCTAAAAATTGTAAATGTTTTTTTTTTTTTACTCTTAACACCATGACACCCTTTCAGATTTGTAAAATTTCTCTTTCAAATGACTAATCTTGCAATTAAAAAACATGTAAAACATAAAGCTTCAATGTCACTAAAATGTAAAACATAAAGCTTCAATGTCACT
>NW_013908866.1:0-273 GCF_000517525.1 Limulus polyphemus | reverse complement strand
GTCCATATAGTATAGATCAAGGTTTCATTCTGGTTTTTATAGACCATGGTTTCAAGTCCATATAGTATAGATCAAGGTTTCATTCTGGTTTAGTATAGACCATGGTTTCAAGTCCATATAGTATAGATCAGGTTTTCATTCTGGTTTAGTATAGACCATGGTTCCAAGTCCATATAGTATAGATCAAGGTTTCATTCTGGTTTTGGTATAGACCGTGGTTCCAAGTCCATATAGTATTGATCAAGGTTTCAACTAGTTTAGTGTAGACCATGG
>NW_013908865.1:0-297 GCF_000517525.1 Limulus polyphemus | reverse complement strand
TTTAAAATTGACAGTACCCAGTATTTGTCTTCATAAATCTTGAACAATACTGTGTACTATCACTAACAAGCCACAAGATTTAACGATACTGTGTACTGTCAATAAGAAGACACAAGATTTAACAATACTGTGTATTGTCAATAAGAAGACACAAGATTTAACAATACTGCGTACTGTCAATAAGAAGACACAAGATTTAACGATACTGTGTACTGTCAATAACAAGACACAAGATTTAACAATACTGTATTCTGTCAATAAGAAGACACAAGATTTAATAATACTGTGTACTATCAA
>NW_013908864.1:0-237 GCF_000517525.1 Limulus polyphemus | reverse complement strand
AGATTTGAAGCCAATAATTGATTTTCTAAAGGCAACTGTTTTGCGCCCTGCTTGGGAGAAGGTGCCTAGTCTAAGTCCTGTGACAAACAACTATTGGGCACAATGGGACCAGTTGAAACTTGAAGATGATATTCTTCTCCGGAGATGGGAAACTGCAGATGGGAAAGTGTCGACATGGCAAACAGTTATACCGAGAAAGTTACGGGAAGTTGTGCTGCGTCAATCTCGTGATAGTTT
>NW_013908863.1:0-237 GCF_000517525.1 Limulus polyphemus | reverse complement strand
GGAATAATCGAGGTACAATTACCAGAGTAGTTTCTGTAAACAGGGATAATCCAGGTACAACTACTAGAGTAGTTTCTGTAAACAGGGATAATCCAGATACAACTTGGGTAGTTTCGTAAACAGGGATAATCCAGGTACAACTTGGGTAGTTTCGTAAACAGGGATAATCCAGGTACAACTACTAGAATAGTTTCTGTAAACAGGAATAATCGAGGTACAATTACCAGAGTAGTTTCT
>NW_013908862.1:0-357 GCF_000517525.1 Limulus polyphemus | reverse complement strand
TGGGATAGTTCTGTTGTGTCCTACTTCACCTACTGTGTATATGGGCTGTGGAACAGTAGGAATTGTTCATGATTGGATCCTGTATCTGTAAATATCGCTGCTCCACGTGACAGTTTTATACGGGATAGTTCTGTTGTCCTACTTCACCTACTGTGTATATGGGCTGTATAAACTGTCACGTGGAGCAGCGATATTTACAGATACAGGATCCAATCATGAACAATTCCTACTGTTCCATGGGATAGTTCTGTTGTGTCCTACTTCACCTACTGTGTATATGGGCTGTATAAAACTGTCACGTGGAGCAGCGATATTTACAGATACAGGATCCAATCATGAACAATTCCTACTGTTCCA
>NW_013908861.1:0-237 GCF_000517525.1 Limulus polyphemus | reverse complement strand
AGATGAGTTAATAAACACATTGTCTGCAGAATAAAGTCAACAGTGGGTCATAGAACGATACTAGCTATTGGGTTTTATTTAATCCAGTCGGTGTTAAACAAACACATGTAGATATGTTGTAAATATATGAGTTAATAAACACATTGTCTGCAGAATAAAGTCAACAGTGGGTCATAGAACGATACTAGCTATTGGGTTTTATTTAATCCAGTCGGTGTTAAACAAACACATGTAGAT
>NW_013908860.1:0-251 GCF_000517525.1 Limulus polyphemus | reverse complement strand
ACTAAAAAGACCATTATCAATATCAAAAAAAAAGTGTAAGAATATTTAAAATGATCGTTATCAAAGTTAATAAAATTTAGTGGAAGAAGGAATAAAAAGACAGTTATCCAAGTCAACAAAATCTAGTGAAAGAAAGACTAAAAATACCATTATGAATGTCACAAAATCTAGTGTAAGAATTACTAAAAATACCGTTATCAAAGTTAACAAAATCTAGTGGAAGAAGGACTAAAAAGACCATTATGAATGTT
>NW_013908859.1:0-295 GCF_000517525.1 Limulus polyphemus | reverse complement strand
TCTCGTGGACCCCCAATTCAGCACATATAATAAGCTATAAAATATTTAATCTGGCCTGAATTAGATATGTCCAACAAAAACTGCTATTTGGTCCCAGAGTTTGGGGGTTGGCGCCCCTGTAGGCACCTCTAAATGACGCTTCTTATTGCAGGCTTGAAGTTATTCTGATTGGTGTCTTTCTTTCACCTTTTGAGAAGAACAAATACGCAACTAAATCTAGATACAAATCGACCATCAAGTATGTTTTAACACACAGAATCGGCTGACTATTAAGACTGATACTCCGCGTCATTAC
>NW_013908858.1:0-239 GCF_000517525.1 Limulus polyphemus | reverse complement strand
CAAGCACAAGCCGACATTTTTCTATTAAATTTGCGTCAAAAAAACACTTTTCTACATTTTCCAAAAAAATCATATTTTCACAAAAAAGCTAAGGCCCATGTTTTTTTCCCAAATTTTGAAAAAAAATATTTTTCTTCATATTTCAACACAAAGATGCCCTTGATGCAAGACGTTGAAAATGGATATCCTTTCATCAAAATTCCCAGTCGTTATTTCATAATCTGTTATCAAAATTTCTG
>NW_013908857.1:0-824 GCF_000517525.1 Limulus polyphemus | reverse complement strand
ATCAATAAGAACACACAAGATTTAACAATACTGTGTACTGCCAATAAGAAGACACAAGATTTAACGATACACTGTACTTTCAATAAGAAGACACAAGATTTAACAATACTGTGTACTATCAATAAATAGACACAATATTTAACGATACTGTGTACTGTCAAAAAGAAGACACAAGATTTAAAGATACTGTGTACTTACAATAAGATGACACAAGATTTAACAATACTGTGTACTATCAATAAGAAGACACACGATTTAGCAATAATGTGTACTATCAATAAAAGAAACAAAATTTAACGATACTGTGTACACAGTACACAGTATCGTAAAATCTTGTGTCTTCTTATTGACAGTACACAGTATCGTTAAATCTTGTGTCTTTTTATTGACAGTACACAGTATCGTTAGTTCTTGTGTTTTCTTATTGCCTAGTACACAGTAATCTTTAAATTTTGTGTCTTCTTATTGACAGTACACGGTATCGTTTAATCTTGTGTCTTTTTATTGATAGTACACAGTATTGCTAAATCGTGTGTATTCTTATTGAAAGTACACAGTATTGTTAAATCTTGTGTCTTCTTATTCACTTTAACGATACTGTGTACTGTCAATAAGAAAACACGAGAACTAACGATACTGTGTACTGTCAATAAGAAGACACAAGATTTAACGATACTGTGTACTGTCAATAAGAAGACACAAGATTTTACGATACTGTGTACTGTCAATAAGAAGACACAAGATTTAACAATACTGTGTACTTTCAATAAGAATACACACGATTTAGCAATACTGTGTACTATCAATAAAAAGAAACAAGATTT
>NW_013908856.1:0-501 GCF_000517525.1 Limulus polyphemus | reverse complement strand
TGCAGATATTACACAGTTAATGAATTGTCAACACTTAACATAATAATATACAGGTCATATTCCACAGTTAATGTATTGTCAACACATAACATAATAATATACAGCCGATATTACACAGTTAATGTATTGTCAACACTTAACATAATAATATACAGCTGATATTACATGGTTAATGTATTGTCAACACTTAACATAATAATATACAGCAGATATTCCCCAGTTAATGTATTGTCAAAAGTAATATCAACTGTATATTATTATGTTAAGTGTTGACAATACATTAACCATGTAATATCAGCTTTATATTATTGTATTAAATGTTGACAATACATTAACCATGGAATATTAGCTGTATCATATTATGTCTTTTTATTATGTTAAATGTTTACAATACATTAACCATGGTATATCACAGGTATATTATTCTATTATGATGGTTAATGTATTGTCAACACTTAACATAATAATATACAGCAGATATTCCCCAGTTAATGTAATGTC
>NW_013908855.1:0-237 GCF_000517525.1 Limulus polyphemus | reverse complement strand
AAAGTTAGGATAACAATGAAACAAGTAAAGTTAGGACAACAATGAAATAAATAGTACACTACCTCGTAAAAACAGGTAGGACAACAATGAAATAAATAATACACCACATTGTTAAAATAGGTAGGATAACAATGAAACAAGTAAAGGTAGGATAACAATGAAATAAATAATACACTACATTGTAAAAATAGGTAGGATGACAATGAAACAAGTAAAGGTAGGACAACAATGAAACAA
>NW_013908854.1:0-237 GCF_000517525.1 Limulus polyphemus | reverse complement strand
AACCAACCTACGTAACAACCGCCATAAAACAGGTTGTTTCTTCTTTATTATGATGGCTTTAATTTTTTGCTACCAACCTACCTTCCAACCGCCACAAAACAGTTTGTTTCTTCCTTATTACGATGTCTAGAATTTTTTTTATTTTTTGCTACCAACCTACCTATCAACCACCACAAAACAAGTTGTTTCTTCCTTATTATAAAGTCTTTAATTTTTTGCTATCAACCTACCTAACAA
>NW_013908853.1:0-235 GCF_000517525.1 Limulus polyphemus | reverse complement strand
TGATGTGTTAAATGTTTACCTTGTTTTACATAAATAGAGATTCTGCTTGAAAGCCAAATGATGTGTTAAACGTTTACTTTGTTTTACATAAATAGATTCTGCTTGAAAGCCAAATGACGTGTTAAATGTTTACTTTGTTTTACATAGAATAGAGATTCTGCTTGAAAGCCAAATGATGTTTAAATGTTTACTTTGTTTTACATAAATAGTGATTCTACTTGAGATCCAAATGATG
>NW_013908852.1:0-236 GCF_000517525.1 Limulus polyphemus | reverse complement strand
AGTTAGCTAAAGTTCATTTATTTAAATTTTCACGGAACATAACATTTTTTGTAAATGTTATATTGTCTGAATTTTTAGTTTTCCGACAAAATAAGCACTTTCCGGTTTTTTTCTATTAATTTTGCGTCAAAAAAGCCCTTTATTTCTTTTTCCAAAAATATTCAGATTTTCACCGAAAAGCCCGGGCTATAGCCCATGAATTTACCCATATTTTGAAAAAAATTATTTTTCCTCAT
>NW_013908851.1:0-232 GCF_000517525.1 Limulus polyphemus | reverse complement strand
ATATAAAAGGTCACGACGTCTTTTTATAAAATAAACTCCACCTTTCGTATTGTTTTTACTCTTTGTTAGTGAAAGTACAATTTATTTTTTAGCTTTCCTCGTAACATAATACTTTTCGTTTATGGTATAATGTCTCAATTTTGAGTTTACTGAAGAAATAAGCACTAATCGATATTTTTCTATTGATTTTGCTTCAATAAAGCTCTTTTTTTCCACTTTCCAAAAAAGTCAT
>NW_013908850.1:0-237 GCF_000517525.1 Limulus polyphemus | reverse complement strand
GACAGTACACATTATCGTTAAATCTTGTGTCTTCTTATTGACAGTACACAGTATCGTTAAATCTTGTGTCTTCTTATTGACAGTACACAGTATTGTTAAATCTTGTGTCTTCTTATCGAAGTACACAGTATTGTTAAATCTTGTGTCTTCTTATTGACAGTACACAGTATCGTTAAATCTTGTGTCTTCTTATCGAAAGTACACAGTATTGTTAAATCTTGTGTCTTCTTATTGACA
>NW_013908849.1:0-237 GCF_000517525.1 Limulus polyphemus | reverse complement strand
GTGACGCAACGTTTCTAGAACTATCATGTACTTTGGTGAATGCTCTAGTGTTTGCTAGATGGGGTAGGCGGATATATATAAGAGGGGAAAACGTGACGCGAGAGATTATTGTAATGTGTGTGTAGATAGTGAGTAATTGAACTGCTGTCAGAGAGAGACGTATTGTTGAAGTTAACGTTCGTTCGTTACAGTGTTGTTTTAGCGCGAGTATTGAGATTAAGTGTATCGCAGAGTTAT
>NW_013908848.1:0-205 GCF_000517525.1 Limulus polyphemus | reverse complement strand
ATTGTGACAATTTGTTGTGTTACGATTTAGAACAAGTAATGTGTCTGATACATCTTGTCGACTAACAGAATGTGGTCTCTCCTTACTACCATGGAACATCATACTCATTTAGTTGGATTAACATAATCATACATGGGAAAAACTTGATAATGTTTATGAAAGTTCTGGATTATTTTAATGTTCTCTTTCCTCAAACGAATCCCAG
>NW_013908847.1:0-237 GCF_000517525.1 Limulus polyphemus | reverse complement strand
TGAATAGAAAGGATAGTTGGTTTTATGGAATACATACACACTGGTTAAAAACAAACACACTATACAATACTTTCATGTTCTGAATAGAAAGGATAGTTGGTTTTATGGAATAATACACACTGGTTAAAACAAACACACTATACAATACTTTCATGTTCTGAATAGAAAAGATAGTTGGTTATAAGGAATAATACACACTGGTTTAAAACAAACACACTACACAATACTTTCATGTTC
>NW_013908846.1:0-237 GCF_000517525.1 Limulus polyphemus | reverse complement strand
GTCAGTGTTTCAAGATCACAGTATCAACCTGCCTACTCTACTCACAAAGAAACATTATAAATTCTTACAATTAATGTCAGTGTTTCTAGTTCACAATATCAACCTGCCTACTCTACTCACAAAGAAACATTATAAATTCTTACAATTAATATCAGTGTTTCTAGTTCACAATATCAACCTGCCTACTCTACTCACAAAGAAACATTATAAATTCTTACAATTAATATCAGTGTTTCT
>NW_013908845.1:0-237 GCF_000517525.1 Limulus polyphemus | reverse complement strand
CGTTCCAGTATATTACAACCAGAGAGTTTAATACACGTTACAGTATATTATAAACATAAAGTTTAATAAACGTTCCAGTATATTATAAACAGAGGGTTTAATAAACGTTCCAGTATATTATAAACAGAGAGTTTAATAAACGTTCCAGTATATTATAAACAGAGGGTTTAATAAACGTTCCAGTATATTATAAACAGAGAGAGTTTAATAAACGTTCCAGTATATTATAAACATAAA
>NW_013908844.1:0-237 GCF_000517525.1 Limulus polyphemus | reverse complement strand
GAAGAAACATATGATTAGACTTCAGATGTTTAAAGTTAACAACATGACCCACTGACACGGTATTAAATAAACAAATGATTAGACTTCAGATGTTTAAAGTTAACAACACGACCCACTAACACGGTATTAAATAAACAGATGATTAGACTTCAGATGTGTAAAGTTAACAACATGACCCACTGACACGGTATTGAAGAAACATATGATTAGACTTCAGATGTTTAAAGTTAACAACAT
>NW_013908843.1:0-238 GCF_000517525.1 Limulus polyphemus | reverse complement strand
AATGTTGATCCTGTAACTTGTAATAGTGTAAAGTGTAATGTTGATCCCGTAACTTGTAATAGTGTAAACTGTAATGTTGATCCTGTAACTTGTAATAGTGTAAAGTGTAATGTTGATCCCGTAACTTGTAATAGTGTAAAGTGTAATGTTGATCCCGTAACTTGTAATAGTGTAAAGTGTAATGTTGATCCCGTAACTTGTAATAGTGTAAAGTATAATGTTGATCCGAGTAACTTGT
>NW_013908842.1:0-237 GCF_000517525.1 Limulus polyphemus | reverse complement strand
GATCTGTAAACAGTAACTTGAATTTAAGGAACATGTTACTGACATACATGACAGAAAATTATATGGCTAACTACTTCTTCTTGGGGAGCGCCTGCTTCAGAAGGAAAATGCTCTGAAAAAGAGCCCTCTTCATTTATTCTTATCTTCCTATTAACCAGAAAGTTTGATCGCTAACTGTATTCTCTGAATTATTCGTTGATTTTCTTTTCTTTGGTAATGTCTTCCCAGTGGTTCGGT
>NW_013908841.1:0-237 GCF_000517525.1 Limulus polyphemus | reverse complement strand
GGGGTTATTAATTCGGTAACCAGAGTTACACCAAAGTGTTCATGGAGTAATTGTTCCAAGTAAGGCTAAAGATGAGTATGGCGGTTATAAAATCGGAAACTAGAGTTACACCTAGGTTTTGATGGAGTTGTTGTACCAAATAACGCTAAAGATGAGTATGGTGGTTATACATTCGGTAACCAGAGTTACACCTAAGTGTTCGTAGAGTTGTTGTACCAAGTAAACCAATCGATGAGT
>NW_013908840.1:0-237 GCF_000517525.1 Limulus polyphemus | reverse complement strand
TCTGTGATTAGTTTGTAAATATCTGAGTTATTAGACTTCTGTGATTAGTTTGTAAATGTCTGAGTTATTAGACTTCTGTGATTAGTTTGTAAATATCTGAGTTATTAGACTTCTGTTATTAGTTTGTAAATATCTGAGTTATTAGACTTCGGTGATTAGTTTGTAAATATCTGAGTTATTAGACTTCTGTGATTAGTTTGTAAATATCTGAGTTATTAGACTTCTGTGATTAGTTTA
>NW_013908839.1:0-237 GCF_000517525.1 Limulus polyphemus | reverse complement strand
CTAGAAACGTTAATAACGTACACTTACTGCACAACAATAAAATGTACATTCTAGAAACGTTAATAATGTACACTTACTGTACAACAATAAGTTGTACGTTCTAGAAACGTTAATAATGTACACTAACTGCACAACAATAAAATGTACATTCTGGAAATGTTAATAATGTACACTAACTGCACTACAATAAAATGTACACTTACTGCACAACAATAAAATGCACATTATAGAAACGTT
>NW_013908838.1:0-236 GCF_000517525.1 Limulus polyphemus | reverse complement strand
CTACAGTCTTTAGCCTGTTATAAAACAGTAAGTACATCACTGACTACAATCATTAGACTATCACTGAAACAGTAAGTACATCACTAACTACAATCATTAGACTGTCACTGAAACAGTAAGTACATCACTAACTACAATCATTAGACTATCACTGAAACAGTAAGTACGTCACTGACTACAATCATTAGACTATCAGTGAAACAGGTACATCACTGACAACAATCATTAGACTATCA
>NW_013908837.1:0-237 GCF_000517525.1 Limulus polyphemus | reverse complement strand
ACTTTTTAAATTTTTACTTTTGAATTTTTTCGAGTGCGGAAGTAATAGGACCTATCTACTATATCTAGTGCTTCTGCTGGTGTTAGAGCTGACCATTATAGCTCTTTAGATGTTATGAAAAAGACTGTATTGGATGCACCTAATATAAATCAAGGTTAGGGAATGCAAGCAATTATTTCGCAGTTTGGTGCTGTTTCATCTATTGTCCCTCGTCCTGGGGGCCATGAAGTACCATTT
>NW_013908836.1:0-237 GCF_000517525.1 Limulus polyphemus | reverse complement strand
TGTGCATTAAATACTCTGCATAGTGTACACTATCCCTGGTGTAGTAAATACTCTACATACTGTACATATCCCTTGTGCAGTAAATACTCTTCATACTGTATCCTATCACTGGTGCAGTAAATACTTTACATACTGTATCTTATCTCTGGTGCAGTAAATACTCTACATACTGTACCCTATCCTGGTGTAGAATAACTACTCTACATACTGTACCTTATCCCCCGTGTAGTAAATAGT
>NW_013908835.1:0-386 GCF_000517525.1 Limulus polyphemus | reverse complement strand
AAGCCCTACTTGAAGATAAAATATCTTTCCAGTCATGTTATACACTAGGCCACATAAAGTCCTATTAAAAGATAAAAATATCTTTCCAGTCATGTTAACCACTAGGCCACATAAAGCCCTACTTGAAAATCAAATATATTTCCAGTCAGGAAGATAAAATATCTTTCCAGTCATGTTAACCACTAGGCCACATAAAGCCCTACTTGAAGATAAAATATTATTCCAGTCATGTTAAACACTAGGCCACATAAAGCCCTACTTGAAGATAAATATCTTTCCAGTCATGTTAACCACTAGGCCACGTAAAATACTACTCGAAGATAAAATATCTTTCCAGTCATGTTAAACACTAGGCCACATAAAGTACTACTTGAAGATAAAATATA
>NW_013908834.1:0-659 GCF_000517525.1 Limulus polyphemus | reverse complement strand
TGTGTAGTATTTGTTATTGGCCACAAGATTTAACGATACTGTGTACTGTCAGTAAAAAGACACAAGATTTAACAATACTGAGTCCTTTCAATAAGAAGATACAGGATTTATCAATACTGTGTACTGTCAAAAAGAAGACACAATATTTAACGATACTGTGTACTATCAATAAGAATACAAGATTTACAAATACTGTGTACTGTCAATGATTTTCTTATTGACAGGATACATTATTGTTAAATATTGTGTCTCCTAATTGACAGTACACAGTGTTGATAAATCCTGTATCTTCTTATTGACAGGACACAGTATTTTTAAATCTTGTGTCTTTTTATTGACAGTACACAGTATCGTTAAATCTTGTCTTCTTTTTGATAGTACATAGTATTGTTAAATCTTGTGTCTTCTTATTGAGATTAAACGGTATTGATAAATCTTTTGTCTGCTATTGATAAATCCTGTATTGACAGTACACAGTTAGGAGACACAAGATTTAACAATAATGTATCCTCTTCTTATTGACATATTGATAAATCCTGTACTGTGTACTGTCAATAAGAAGACACAAGATTTAACAATACTGTGTCCTGTCAATAAGAAGATAAAGGATTTATCAATACTGTGTACTGTCATAAAGAAGACACAAGATTTAACAATAA
>NW_013908833.1:0-237 GCF_000517525.1 Limulus polyphemus | reverse complement strand
CTTATTGACAGTACACAATATCGTTAAATCTTGTGTCTTCTTATTGACAGTACACAGTATCGTTAAATCTTGTGTCTTCTTATTGACAGTACACAGTATTGTTAAATATTGTGTCTAGTTATTGACAGTACACAGTATCGTTAAATCTTGTGTCTTCTTATTGACAGTACACAGTATCGATGAATATTGTGTCTTCTTATTGACAGTACACAGTATCGTTAAATCTTGTGTCTTCTT
>NW_013908832.1:0-236 GCF_000517525.1 Limulus polyphemus | reverse complement strand
AAGGCCAGAAAAAGTCAGCTTTCAGAGAAGTTTGAGGGACTTTGCTGGCACTGTAACAAACCTGGGCACAAGAGAGCTCAATGCTGGAAACTTCAACACAGGGGAGACGATACAGCAGTAAAGGCTGCTACCAATAAAGGCTGTTGGAACTGTGGGGAGCAAGGACATCTGAGGAGCCAGTGTAAGAAAATACCACCAATAAGTCAGCATCGGGAAACCAGTAGTGGTTGGTGCTT
>NW_013908831.1:0-379 GCF_000517525.1 Limulus polyphemus | reverse complement strand
CTAACTTTACTAGTATTCAATGATAGCCCTAACTTTACTAGTATTCAATGATAGTCCTAACTTTACTAGTATTCAATGCTGGCCCTAACTTTACTAGTATTCAATGATAGTCCTAACTTTACTAGTATTCAATGATAGTCCTAACTTTACTAGTATTCAATGATAGCCCTAACTTTACTACTATTCAATGATAGCCCTAACCTTACTACTATTCAATGTTGGCCCTAACTTTACTAGTATTCAATGATAGTCCTAACTTTACTAGTATTCAGTGCTGGCCCTAACTTTACTAGTATTCAATGATATCCCTAATTTTACTACTATTCAATGATAGCCCTAACTTTACTACTATTCAATGATAGTACTAACTTTACTAGTA
>NW_013908830.1:0-235 GCF_000517525.1 Limulus polyphemus | reverse complement strand
ACAAAACTACGTAGCAATAAGAAGAAACAACATCTGTTTCAGGATCTCAATATCATGTTGAGTAGGATCACAAAACCGCGTAGCAACAAGAAGAAACAACATATATTTCAGGATCACAATATTATGTTGAGTAGGATCACAAAACCGCGTAGCAACAAGAAGAGACAACATCTGTTTCAGGATCACAATATTATGTTGAGTAGGATCACAAAACCGCGTAGCAACAAGAAGAAAC
>NW_013908829.1:0-239 GCF_000517525.1 Limulus polyphemus | reverse complement strand
ACTGAAGTTCCTCGGAAAGAAATTATACCGGAAATTAACAAACAAGCAGATAAGCAACAAATTGGTGTCAGAGAGTGGGACAGAAAAGAAAAAAAAAAGATGGAAACGAGAAGTGGTAAATCAAACTACGACCTAGCAGATTTGATGGCAGCAATACAAAACAGCAAAAGAAACAAGAAGAACGAAAAAATAAACAAGAAAAGAGACTACAGCAGTGGTTGGAGAAGAAAGGACATCCT